>NC_137501.1:28267165-28419665 GCF_041902795.1 Electrophorus electricus | reverse complement strand
GTAGATGGAGGACTGAAAATCTGGATCTAGGATCCGGCAAGACAAGGCTCGCCGTCCTGTTTTGAATACCTACGTTCTATGACACTAATGAAATAGCAATGAACACAAAATCCACCGCTTTAAAAGGTTCAAGGTGTAATACAGAACCTGGATGAGTCAATATATGAGCGACGGGCTCCTCCCACACAAACAGACACGCTGACACGCAGGCACACACCTCCTTTCATCATCCATTTCTCCAGGTCCTCCATCTCCAGCTCCATCACGGAGGGCACATCGTCTTCAAACATGGGCCTGAGAACACACAAACACACCCCCAGAGCGAGAGAGGGAGAGGGAGAGGGGCCATATTTAAAAAAAAAAATTAAATATCTTTTTTGTTTTATAACATTCTGGACTTTTAGCGCAAATTAACCAAATAATAAAGAAATCGTTTATCTTGAGTAGACACAGAACACAGACAAATGCAGATTTTATATGTAGGTCACACAGTAGATTAAATTACTCTCCGTCTCTCTGCCAATTACAGACGACATCCATGAACATGCAGATGCCGAACCGTCTCAAACGAACGGGTGTCGCAACCTCGTTTCTTTGAAACCATTACCAAAACACTCCAGAAGGGGGTGCTGTTACCTGTTAAAGAAATTCCGCACAACCGCTGTGTTTTAGTAGCTGCTGGTTACATTTGTTTGTATAAAGGTTTCTTCAGATATTGGGGGGAAAAAGTTGTGTGGGGGGGAGCACACTATACCATGCCTTTACTCAACAGAGAAATAAATTAAATATGTAAAAAACAAAAAACCCCAAAAAACCAAAAAGACAGCTACATAGCACATGAACTGTGGTCACCCATAGATAACTACTAGTGTTCAACATGTTAATAATCTTAAGTAACATTTCCTAGCGACATACAGTATGTTGAATGTACACTGAATTATTGTACATATATGTTAAAAAATGTTCTGCTTCCATTTTGGAATATTTTAAGAACCTCTTGCAAAATATTCCACTTTTAATGTGGACAAAAGTGTACTGATGTCTGTACCTGTTACATTTTTGTAAAAACTGGAATTTCAAAGGTTTGTGGTACATTAGACTCACAAAGCCAAAATGTGAAAGCATGACAGGAAGTGATTTGTAATCTTAGTCTAGCATATGTTCAAGATGGTAGCCTTGGTTATCAATCAAGAACATAAAAAATTCACATATAGCAGCCATAGCACACACATGTGCATATCTATACAAATATAGATGCCTTTTCCTACCACCACAACATACACACACAAACACACACACACACACAGGCTATAGTTAGCACAGTTCCTGTTTAAGATATCGCTATGTCACATCTTTCCTTTACAGGAAGTGTCACCGTTTGAAACATGGAAACAGCTACAGCGCTTGTTAAAACTGCCCGTCTGCGGCCAGCAGTACAAGTTGCTGTAGCTGCAGCATGTGTTGTCAGAAGACACTTACATTGGCACCTTCTCATCTCCACCACTTTCCAGGTAGGGGTCCTCCTTCATAGCACCTGAAACAGAGGGGAAGTGAAATTCTGACATTTATGATCATATGGTCGGAATTTCCCCTTTACCGTATCATTCATCAGTGTGTATATGTGCGGCTTGCCCAATCACACACACAGAAATGTGACACATTAACCAGATATTTCTAAATATGTACATAATCCGCTTTTCAAATAACACACACAATTACACCCACATTTGACTCATCTCTGAAAACATGCCAGAGTGCAATAAGAGATGAAAAACCTAATAAAACACCCAACATAAGTCATCTGACAAAAACTGATAAGATAGACTTATAAAGTACAGTCACAGTTTTGCCTCTAGGTACTCTGCTTCCTAAAGGTCCATATTAAGTTCATCGTCATTCCTTTGTTTATTCGAGGCATAGGCAGGTCAGAGGCCCACTGTGACCCCAGCAAGCTGCAGGCGCGTCTCACCCCCACTGATTCTGTTCCTACGCTTGCAGATAAGTACGACCACTGCCATCACAAGGCCGGTGAGGAAGAGGGCCAAGGCTGTCACCACTATGATGATGATGAGGATGCTCGAATCTTCGTCAGTCCTGTCCGAGTGCCCCAAAGGGTTCTTGGTGTCTGGTGTGTCTTGTTCTGCCAACCCCAGCGTATCCACAGTGGAACGCTGCACTGCTGTGTCTAGAACAAAACCAGCGAAGCTCAAATCAGAGCAGTGTGTGTGTGTGTGTGTGTGTGTGTGTGTGTGTGTGTGTGTGTTGGGAGGGGTTCGTGTGTGTGCTGAACATGTACTGTCCGATATTATGGAGTGGCGAACAAAGGTCTCTTTCACAGAAGAGGAACAAAAAGAACCAAAGAGGAAGATTGTTACTGCAGTTCTCTTCATATATCACCATTTATTTGGATCAAATAGGGATCTGCTCTGTATGGCAGATAATCTCAGTGCAGTAAGGGTAGTCTAACCACACTGATGGTAAAATGTAACTGCAAGCTATCCTGGGCAGTTCAAAACAAAATAACTGACCTGCTACATCTTGCGTATTAAGTGCTGTTCACTGTTAATGGTGATGTTCATGCCTTATTCCTCTCATTCTGACTCCTCATCTTGCTCTAAAGGTTCTTGAAGACACAGCCATATACAATATGTCCACTCTCATCCACACGGTTGAAGAACACTATACTGGAAGTTTTAAATGTAATAAACTTGACAAGCTGGTTTAATTACCTTTGGTGCTGTTGTGATGTTTTACATGTGATGCAGTTGTAGTCCATGTAAAGGTGGCTGTATGAACAGACACGACATTACCACAAAACACAATTACCCATTTGCGACCACTTAAACAAATTTCAGTGTGTTCAAGCAAGCCAGCAACTATAGCAACTACAGCAGAGGCAACACACATCAAAAGGTATTACGTTCCATGGGCAGGAATGTGAACTAGGAGGTAAAAACACCAACTTCCAGTACTCTGGTGGCTTCTATACTCTTTGACTACAGTTGTAACTGTGGCAGAGTGTGAAGGAATATGGAAAATTAATGCGTTTGGCTAGGCCGCGCTGTACTGTTTGTTGTCTGACAGGGAGACTTACGTGTGGTATTTGCGATAACCTGGGCATCTGGCATGGCACCTATGGTAACATTCTGGATGTAACCTATAAATAAAAAAATGTAAAAACTCTTTAAAAATATATTTTTTACATTTTTGAAGGAGGAGATCTATAATAACACAAGGGAAATGAACGAGACACCTGCACTGTGTTTCCATATTATTTTTTGCCTAACTCACCTTGCTTGAAAAATGAAAAACACATCTTAGTTTGACCGCTATTTTTTTTTTGTCCACAAAGAGTTTTAAATTTAAGTCTCTTGATGATTAGAGTGAAACGAGGTCAGCAGTTAATGAAAGTTGCACTGTACACACAAACATCTCCACCAAAAAACAAACAAAAAAACCCCCCACAGCAATAACATGATGAAGGGTCTGAAGAAGCAGACTTAACCACAGAAAGTTTAATACACCTAACAGAAAAAATGTAATATATATATATATATATATAGTGAATTAAAGTTGAAGTAATATGGAGCAGTGATGACAAAATGCTGTATATTGTTTTTGTATGTTTACCTGCGATTTCGATGTTGTCTTCAAAATCTGTTTCTACTGAAGTGTATTCTGAGGTCACTGTATGTGTTAAAGTAATAAGAAATATTAATATATAATTTCCCAATGAATAATACATACGTTACTTACATCTTAACATCAACCACCATTTAAAATTGGACAAATTAAATATGATTCAATGAAGAACATCCATAAACCCAGAGGAAAGATAGTATAGCCTATAATAATGACATATTCCAATAAAAACCACTTCCTCTCAAACAGATCACTAGAAAAAAAAATCCATCATGAATGATTTTTGGAACTACTGAAGTCAGAACTATGGAAGAATTGGAAAGCAGAATTTAAAAAGTAGACAATATGTGAGAAATGCTTGGTATTACACAGAACCAAAACAATCACAGGCAACATTGCATTGTAGGTAGACAAGGATCACTCACATTTGGGATATTCAGTGTTATATAGAACTGTTTGTCCAGATCCGTTAATATCTTCCGACTCACACTGAACTGCAGACAAAAGCATTCAGTTATTATTGATTAGGTAATAAACAAGAGTTCTTGAATAACAGAAGGCAGGACTGATTCCCGTTTTGAAGCTAGTAACAATAGGTCAGGGCCCGTTGGTATTCAGAAGAAAGATGGTATCTAGGAAAGATTCTGAGGTAGCACTGATCTGATTCTCAACTTGCTCAAATACGCCACGTAAATATCTGAAATATGATCTGATATTTCAAATGCTGGATCTGATTCAATCTTGCTTTCAAAAATCAGAAAAAAGATTTCAAAATTAAGCACATGAGAAGTTGTTCCAAAACACACAGAACTATATATAATACGAAGCACAATCCTCAGTGTTGAATCAGTCATTTGTGTCCGGCTGAACTTAAATGAACACAATGTAGTAATTCAACATGGAGTTTATGTTATGTAGATGGTATCGTTTGTGACCCAGAACCAGATCAAAACCAGATAATCAGGTCACAGGCTGGGAAAGAACATGATTGAGAAGAGTCACAACTAGAGACATTTATGCATGATCAAACAGCACTTTTGTACACTGAGTAAGAACTGACATGTTTTACATACATAGGAAGACAGAGTGGCTTGGTAAAAAAAGAAAAGAAAAACGAACGACTACTTCCTGAGTTCGAATGTAGACACATTTAAAGTCTTCATTACCCTTGTGTGAGTATAGGCGTTGTTAAATGCTTGGGGTTTGTTTTTTGTTTTGTAATATAACCCTTCAGCCATTCCATGCAGCTAGGTGGATTCTGCGTGGCGGTTCTGTAACGCTGGCCCTAAGACAACGCGAGAGGTTTATCCCCTTTACTGTTAGACATCTCATCCAGCTAATTCAGATTCACACTCTCTGCCAAAGATAATGCATTTCTACCCATCCCACTAAGACAACTGAATGAACAAGCGAGAGAGAGAAAGGTTTGTAAATGAAAGAAAATTTGCTACTCTGTTCACACCTACCATGTCTGGTTAGGTAGGCCATCAACGGTAAAAATAGCAGCAGCATTTTGGGGGTCATTTCCCAGTGTCCTCTGTGGCAGGAGGCTGTAGTGACCCTTAGCCTGTGCTGAGAGAAACATAGTGCCATTGCACTCCAGCTCTGGACTAACTTGCTGTCATTTCATCCTACTTCCTCATTTTAGCTCTGACTCACCTACATGAGACAAAATCTCTCTCTTTCTTTCTTTCTCTCTCTCTCTCTCTCTCTCTCTCTCTCTCTCTCTCTCTCTCTCTCTCTCTCTCGGATGTGATGCAATCAGCACAGTATCGAACTTGTCGCTACAAGTCAAGCTCCTTCACTGTTAGCTGGGAAAACAAATTCCTGCAGCTGAGGTATGTAGGCTGACCAAATAAATGTGAAGGAGAGCAAAAGAGAGGGAGTGACAGAGAGAAAGAGATAGATAGAGAGAGAGAGAGAGAGAGAGAGAGAGAGAGAGAGAGAGAGAGAGAGAGAGATGAGTAACCACAGAGGAGGAAGCAACGAACTCCATCTGAAACTGTTACGACTGCAGGGCACATTATAGGAGGAGTGTGAAAAAACGGAGATGCAGCTAAAACCAGTACTAGTAGTTTTTAAAAGAAGGAACATAACACAGACAGACTGTGAGCTTATGCAGTCCTGGAGACGGGAGGCAGTGCAATTATACCTCGTCCCTAGAGAAAGCATCTTGCTCCACATGAAAAGAAAGAAACAGAAAACATATATTTCCAATACCAAGTCACTTGACCAGGGGTTCGGACTAGCTACCCTCTGCTTCTGCTTCCCGGAGGAGACATGGTAAAATCAGTAAGAAGTAAGAATCATGAGGCAGACCGTTTCACTGACCACAGCAACCGTTAATCACATTATGACTCATATCCCATTAATCATTATCAGGAGCTACTTGTCGTCGTACTGGTAGAGACTACAAGCCATCTATTGCCATGCGACCAAAATATACTGCGCTTACCCAATTAAGTCGATACACGCAGTATGCACACACACCAGCACCTAGTGGCACAATGCGATTACAGCATGTTAAAAATAGTTTTCACCAGAAGAGGGCAGTATTGTATTATATAAGAGTCAAACAGCGCGATTTAAGTGCGCATGCGCATTGACACTGACGCGCCGTTGGCGGGAAACATAATCACGTCATCCGTATCTTAGAGTTGATATCCAAAGACAAAAGCCGAGGAACATCATTAGCTATTTACCTTAAAATGGTATGACATTCTGTTAGTCGGACGCCTTACGCATGGCGCTGTCCATTTTGACTGGCTAAGTGGGAATAATCTGGGTGGGTTTCTGAAAGTGACAAAGGTTCGACCAAACTTAACCCGCGTTAGCCAGGCGGCTACCGTTAGCTCGCGAGTTAGCCTTCCGGCTAGCGGCCTTGTAAGACCCAAAGGTTGTTGCGGCGAAGGAACCGATGGAAAGTAGTTCACTTTCGGGGCTTGTTTTTGTGATTTGTAACTCACTGTACACAGCGTGTACCAGCTGTACGCACAGTCAGGGTGTGTGCGGCGAGGTTTTCACGCACCTCAGTTCCCGTAGTGTAGTGGTTATCACGTTCGCCTAACACGCGAAAGGTCCTCGGTTCGAAACCGGGCGGGAACAGGTGCATTCAGTTATTTTCAACATTACATGTGTTTTTGTTCTTGTAATGTGAAATGTCCATTAAAAAAAAGTATGTTCGCGGTGTCTCGAAACCGTTACTCATAAGACCAGTTAACCCGAGTAGATGCGTTTAACGGTACGGGTGTGTTGCATGCTCGAGTGCCTTTTTAATCATGTTTTCGCCTGCCATTTTCTGTCCTCTTAACAGTCTAAAAAGAAAGGACTAAGTTTGGAGGAGAAAAGGAGTCGTATGATGGAGATATTTTTTGAAACTGTAAGTAAATGTAATTTTGATCTTAAAGTATGCTGTAAAGTGGATTAGATTTTTAGATCATTCTTGCGTGTAAACGCTCTGAATGGGTTTTTAAGTGGTGAAAGGTTTAGTCTTGTAAAAAGAAAAACTAAAGTTGCCATTGTGGTTTGTGTTGACGAACTAAAACCTTCTTTGACAGAAAGATGTATTTCAGCTGAAGGACATAGAAAAAATTGCCCCCAAAACCAAAGGAATCAGTAAGTTGTAATACTTTGAGTCACAACCTGATATAATCCCAAAATGAGGATTTCTTAATTTCAATAAACAGATTTCACATGCTTGCTTTTGCTGCACACTCCACTGTTAGTCTTTCTATGTTAAGTGTCGCCACACTGGTCTGACTCCTTTTTCAATGCTTGAATGCCCTTGATCTCTTACCTTTGCTTAAACTAAAACACAAACATTCTAGGTATGTTTTCATGTCAGTTTTCTCTTCCACAAAGTTCTCTGCAGAATGGTTAAGAATGTTGGTAGGGGGTCACCCTGGGCCATCGTGGTGGCCGTGGTCTTAATGTTAGTCTTTTCTTCTCCGTACCTGTGTGTCCACACGTGTCTGCTGCTGTTTGTGCTTTGAAACAGTAGTTAGATGATTTAACTGAAATACTGCAGTGTCTGGGTACTGCTGTACACCTCAGTTCTTCACCTACATGTGCTTCGCAGGTTTATGGACTCCTTGCCCTTTTTATGAGTGGTGTGTTTGAACAGGGCAAATGAAATGATGCACAGTAAGTGGGGCATCCAGGATGAGATGGACATTGTGAGATGTGACATTGGCTTGTGGGATTTAGAGATGGAGACATGTGATGGCGCTTTTACCTGTATAAGTCTCCATAGGTGTGTTATACAGAGAGTGCTTCTAGTCTAAGTGAAGGTGCAACACAAGCATGTTTCAGTGAGGGTCCACTGCAGATTCCTGAAACCTTACAGTATCCGTGTGTGTGTGTGTGTGATGCATACAGAGGAAGGGTATGGGTTCCTAGGTGGTGATGTGGTTTGTGTTTGTAGGGTAGGGCAAAGAACCTTTAGCGTTTCAGTAATTATACACACAAGACCCATTTTGCAACAAACCTCAATTTGAGTTGAGGCTGCAATATCAACAGTTTTGTTTTGTTTTTTTGACTGGCCCTGCAGAGACAGACGTGATTTCACTAATTATGATTATGCACCATGGCTGCAGTGAAATCCTGCAGACAGAAGGAACTCTGATGAATAACCCTCCTCTAGATCAGTTTGTGAACTCTCACATCTTGTGACAATGTTATGTTTTAACACATTAAACTTATATGATGCTCTATTATGTAATATTAGAATAACAGAAATGTATTGAGCATTGAAATGACTATTCTTTGGCTGTGAAAACTTTCATGGGCTTGCATCAGGCTACTCTAAACCTGATCTGACACTCAACTCAGTTGTCTTCTGCACTTCTTTAGCCCCCATGTCAGTAAAGGATGTACTGCAGAGTCTGGTGGATGACAACATGGTGGATTCTGAAAGGGTGGGAACGTCCAACTATTACTGGGCCTTCCCCAGCAAAGCCCTGCACGCTCGCAAACGCAGGCTGGAGGAGTTGGAGAAACAGGTGAGCACGCCTGCTCACGACGGCCATGGGCAGTACTCAGTACCTGACTGCCATTATATAGAGGAACCCACCACCAACACGCTCTTCTGCTATCATATCTAGCTATTCTACAGACACGTTTGTGTGTGTGTGTGTATATGTAAAAATAAACAACACTTTATTTCAAGGTTAGGGTGTAGAAAGTGGTAAGGTTTTAAATAAAAGCGCACAAACGTGTGTTTACTGTGAGGTGTGTTAATGCATAATTAATTTGTTTACTGTAGAATGCGGAAGGAAGTCAGCGGAGAGATGCGCTCCTACAGGCTGTGGAGAAAGCCAAAGAAGGACGAGAAGAGAGTGTAAGCAGGTCTTCCTTTGTCTCTTCCTTTCAAGAAGAGCTGTGTGTGACAGTAAAAGTTCAGTTGTAGTATATGTGAATTATGCATTTATACTTTTGTCATAGTTTGTATTTTTTTTTATTATTAAGCTGATGATGATCTGTGCCTCATATTGAAATCAAAATGTAGTCTGATCTGCTCTGGAGTTATCCAATTGTGTGTGTGTGTGTGTGTGTGTGTGTGTGTGTGTGTGTGTGTGTGTGTGTGTGTGTGTGTGTGTGTGTGTGTGTGTGTGTGTGTGTGTGTGTGTGTGTGTGTGTGTGTGTGTGTGTGTGTGTGTGTGTGTGTGTGTGTAGGAGGAGAGAGCTGCTCTTCAGAAAGAGCTGGCGGGTGTGGGAGAGCAGAGGGAGACGCTGCAGGCTGAGCTGGAGAAATACAGAGAGTGCGACCCAGAAGTGGTGGAGGAGATGCGTGAGTGTCCAACTGCGTGAGCCGAAATCCAAGCACAGATGGAGCCGTTTTCAAATCAGCTTTTATAAGCACCAGGAATGCTGAATGTAGGCAGAGCAATGTCATCACAATTACCATTACGCAGTTAGTACACACAATCAATGGTGCATGACTTCAATTTGGGGTAACTTTATGTAATGATATTCTATTTAAAAGCAGTAAAATGAATTTATTAAAACTAGTTACACTAGTAGTATTCTGTGCTGGTCTGACGTTGGTTTGATACCACTGCCGATCCTGATCTCAACTACTTTGTTACATTTGTTATTGCAGGAAATCTGAAATTGAAATGGGGGAAAAATAATTAGAATTTTACTAGTATGTTACTTTTACCTTTCAGATAGGTTAACACCTAGTGAAGAAAATGGGACTTGGTACCAACCAGGGCTCAAGATAGCAATAACTGGTATCAAATTAATCTTAAACAAACAACAAAAAACAGGTATCTGTGCAACACGCTAGTAAAAACCCTCATCAATTTAGGCAAGTCTGTACATATAGAGTTTCCATGTTGACATAGTTATCAGTAAAAGCTGTTAAACAGTGCTTAAAATCCTAGTTTGTTCTGGCTTTGGCCGTAGTAATAATACCTTTTATGAGTCATTTGAAAGTACTGGATAAAATTGGATTATTACCCAAGATGAAACGTTTTGGGGTTTTTTTTTTTTGGTTCTGCTGGTGTTTTTGAATCAGGCTGAGCCAGATGGTAGATTTTCCTTGTTTACTACCATTCATTGTCCACTTAGTAACTAACTAAATGGCTTTCCAGTGTCTTGACAACAGTTGATGGCAGAGCACCGTTGGTCTTTGTGAGGAACTTCAGGAATTGGCAGGCAGGAATATAACGGCCATTAGGGTCTTACCAGTGTGCTTGGCAACAGCAGGAACTGGACATGCTGTGATCACGAGAAAGAGAACAAGACTGATTTGTCATTAGTGTATTCAGGTCTGCTTGAACTTCAGTGAGACCCCACCTCAGACACCGGGGCTGGGTGACTGCAGCATGACACCATGAGTCTTGTTCCCTACTCCAGCAGTGGCAAATAAACGGGGAAAGTTCTCTGTGCCAGAGTTCTGTGACGTCGCCGTTTCTGTAATGTAAAGTTCGTCTTTCAAGTCTTGCATCTGCGAGATGCACTCAGCGTATCCAGTGACGTTGCCACCTGTTGGACATGCATGGGTACTTGGAAGTCTGCTACTGGAAAGGTGGTAGTTAACCAAATTAGCCTGGGGCTTTAGTAGTTTACACTTAACTGTGGCAAATCCATACCGCATACCTGTGGACAGGTGTGTGTTACATTGTCGAAGTAATGCTGCAGGGCACTGAGCTCCCTCGTGTCACTGCACCTGCTTATGTGAGCAACCCAAATGCACCATGCACCTGTGCAGATGTGTTGCAGGTAATGTGGTGTTCAGCTCATAAGGTCCCTTTTATCTGGGAATAAGATCTACTGAGCTACACGAAGGTTTACCCTGAATCGCCGCAGAAGCAACCACTGCTGCACAGATCCAGCAAAGATGTTTCTAAGTAGAATAGTAGGGACTGAACCGGGGTTCAGTTGCAATAACACCACCTTGATCTTTGACCCCCTGAAAATCTCCAGATGTGGAAGATTGCAGCTTTGAACAGTGGGTTCTATTACACACACACACACACAGGCAGATATGTGGATCCTATTACATGCTATATTGCAAGCAGTCATGTTAAGTTCTTAACTATTATAAACAAAGACAAATGTGCAGAAATGGTGTTGGATCTGCTGGACTGGTCCCACCTCCTAATCCTTCTCTTGAGTTATCTTGCAGATGTGTATTTGTTTATTTTGCAGTGAGCTGACTCATCCCTTTTAGACACAACACTGCCCCGCCTGTAGTGGGTGGGGCGTTGCACACTGGGTGTGGCATTACATGTCTTGGCTTTTTATTTTTTTTTAATTTTTTTTTTTATTTTTATTTTTATTTTTTTAACTGCCTATACTCACCAGGGTAGTCTGCTCATCATGCCCTCATAAGGAAAGTTGTAAAAAAAAAAAATTTGTTTTTTGTTTTGTTTTTTAGTGTCTCAGCTGTGAGACCTTTTTTATTTTATTTTATTTTTATTTTTATTTATTTATTTTTTTTAAAGGGTTAACAGTGGAGCATGGAGGATGGATGCAGGCTTCAGCCTTGTTGGCTGTAGCATTAATGACCTGTATGGGTTTTCCCTGCTTTCTCCAGAGGTTTAAACATTATGAAAAGGTTTCCCTTTTTTGTGGACCCTTTGACACAACTGGATCCTCTTTAACAACCTTATGAATCTCAATGGATCACTGTAGAGTCAGTAGGGTTTTTACAAACCTCTGAAACTGTCAAGATTTCAAAAGGTAAACATGGGCCAGGCTTATTTTTTGCACACACCATGACTCATTACGCCACAATCTGTTCTTTCATGATTTGACTCAACCGCCCTTCACAATTCCTGAGTTTGATCTGTTCTTCCCAGTTAATTTAGGCTTCCGCTCGGGGACGTTTAAAGCAGCATATGCTTCTCTGTTTAAGGGACGTCATCAGTCTGCAAAGTGGAAAAAGAAACACGGGCAGCACGCGGGTATAAATAACGGCTGGGACCTTGGATTAGTTACCTACTGTCCTCGATGTTGCCGTGGTTTTAATGTCTCCAGAAAACAAAAGCAGAACCTAAACTGGCATCCAGTTTCATTTCTCTCAACTCGCTCCTCGCTCACTGAAGCCGAACAGCCAAGGGTAAACGCCAACGTGAATCTTGATCGCGTACGTGTCCGTGCATGTTTGTCTTTCTTTTTTTTTTTCTCCTCCTTCCTCACCGTGTGTGTGAGGGGATGACGACGGTAACCCCTCCTTTCTTTCCCCTTTCTGTTTCTTCCCTCCCAACAGCTCACTGCTGCACCTGTGCAGCGGGCTGACATTTTCAGGGTAATAATCTCTAGTATGAATTTCAGAGCCAAATGTTAATTGTCTGTGCAGAGGCCTGTAGAATAATTTTTTTTTATTGCACCTTCCTCTGGACACTTGGGTTATTTTTTTCCAGCGTCTTAGTTTTGCTCATAGATGGCCAGCATTGTTTAATTACATCTCCCCATGGTGTAATGTTCTGGAAGATACTTTCTAACAGCTGTCTTGAAACATAATCCAAGGCTATAATTCAAAAGGCATCCAAGATAGACATAACATCAGCAGTTCTTTCAGTTGAGACATTGTCCCAAACACCTGTACACTTCTTATGTTGCTTCTATGAACAAGGCTCTTTGGGCTGTATTGGTATTTGCCATGATTAGCTACGGGCACCCTTTGAGCTGAATCGGAGTCGTCGCTTGGATGTTTACTACGTAGTTGTGGGGATTACCACCAGTGCCTCATGTAATGCCAAGGACAATGACGCTTGCATATGTGGTGGATTTATTGATCTATGTTCCAGCATGTCTCAACCTGCCTTCATTCATAGCTGGTATGCGTAACACCTGTCACCATTGTTGCTAAGGTAAACAATATAAGAAGTGTGGTGGCTAGTTGTGAAAATGCGAGTCCAAGCTGGACTGGAATAATATTTTTCAGACCAGTTTTGTCAAGGAGTTTTGTCAGCAGATATATTATTATACTGGCAGTTTAAAGGTTATTGTGTTGGGTATAAAACTGAATACATACATGCCAACCATGTATTATGCTATTCTCGGTGAACTTTACTTACCACAAATGTAACCATAGATTTCAGTTTTGAGAGACACAGAGAGAGAAGGGTGCAACTCCTCTGTTTTTCTAAACACTGACCTGAATATATAAAATACGTGGCCTTGCATGTCTGTGTTTGGACGTTTGTAGTGGTGGGTACTTGCCCTGGACTCAGAGACTAACATTCCAGCCATCCATTTCAGGACACATCTAACATGGCATGTCACAAAGTACTGAGTTTCACTGAGAAGGCAGATTTAATATGTCATTTTGCCCATGTGGGTTTGGTCCAAAGCGCTAATGGATGGATGTAATGGTGTGATCAGCCTGGCAGCCTAAGGTCTGATATCTTCCCTGTCTGAATAGAATATTCTATAGATGCTGTGATCTGGAGGGTTTGCTGGTATGAGGTATAACCAGTTTGAAAGTCTTGGTCTAGTCAGCTCTGCCAGCCAAAATATAAGATATGTAGGGCTCAAATAGGTTTTAAGGTACATGCATTTAATAGCAGTAGTAAGTAGGAGATTTAAACATCAACCGAGACCTTGTATAATGAACTCGTAAGACTAATCTGACAAAGACCGAAGTGGTTTGCTAAAATAAGCGATGATATTTAAATTATTTTTTTTTTCTCCTAGGTAAGGAAAACATTACTGCAAAGGAGGCTGTATCCAGATGGACAGGTAAGACCTTTTTGTGTTTTGTCTGCATGAGCTAGGTCCACCCTGTGGGGGGGGGGGGGGGATTTCACACACTCTGCTGCAGAATGAATTCTGGGTCTGGAGACAAGGATAGTAATGCCACATTTTGGTTCTGAGTTTAATAATGGAGGACATTAGTAGCGTAACCTGATCTACTTGGTAAAAGCAGTAGCATTGACAGATTTTACTGAGAGAAATGATTAATAGCAAAGGTTAACTGCGGTTGGATGTTAGTCCATTGTAAGCCCTGCTCAAGTCTTTGGGGGGGGGGGGATTTCACACACTCTGCTGCAGAATGAATTCTGGGTCTGGAGACAAGGATAGTAATGCCACATTTTGGTTCTGAGTTTAATAATGGAGGACATTAGTAGCGTAACCTGATCTACTTGGTAAAAGCAGTAGCATTGACAGATTTTACTGAGAGAAATGATTAATAGCAAAGGTTAACTGCGGTTGGATGTTAGTCCATTGTAAGCCCTGCTCAAGTCTTTGGGGGGGGTCAGCCATCATCAACCTTATAACATTGGCTTTAAGCAGTAGCACAGAATGCACGAGTCTGGTTTCACATAAGCTGCTAGCACAGTGTGTCCAGACAGTGACCCTGTGGTGAGGGGATATGTTGGGGATTGTCTTGCTGGTCTGTAGTGTGGGTTTCCCAGGGATCTTTACATTCAAGAGAACAAGTTACAGGTACTTTAACAACACTTGGGGACGTAGAAACATGCCTAGCTGTACTGTACATTAATACATCAAGGCTTTTCAGAAGGAAAGCAGTTTTTCACATGAAATTGTAAACACTTTCCACTTAAGTGTATGTCACTTTGGAAAGAGAGTTTATGATCTAAATAAATGGTTCAGGATTCTTGATATGCTTTAACCCTGAATCACCAACCAGACAAAAGCATTAACATTAAAGTAGATGAACTTGTACTCCTATGCCCTACCTTACCTCAATCAACTGTGCACCTTTTTCAGTACTTCCATAGAATATTATTATTATTATTATTATTATTATTATTATTTTGTTTGGTTTTATTTTTCATTGTTGCTATTGGATACATTCCTTTCTTTCGATAACTTGCATTAGACTAGTAAATGTTGCAGCCCATGAGTCTGACTAACACATTTATCAATCAGTAGGGTGAATGGCGTTGCGGGATATGGCATGTTTCAGGGTTGGAACATGAACATCCGTTTTGTTCCTCCCTATCTCCCCAGATAATGTATTTGCCATCAAATCCTGGGCCAAAAGAAAGTTCTGCTTCGAGGATAGTCAACTGGATAAAGCCTTTGGAATTCCAGAGGACTTTGACTACATGGACTAACCAAATATCTTCTATCCAGACACATGCCCACAAAGAATGTCCACTATTAAACAATTTCCCCCAACATTCAAGAGATTGCTGCATTTGCATTGATTTGATCCTTTACCAACTGTGCATCATGTCTCAGTGAAGACCACAATACAGAGCCAGGGCCAGTCTTTGATTGTCTAACCACTCGTGATCGATTTCCCCAGGTTAAAAATGCCTCGCTCGTGCTGCATCCCAAGCTTGTACAACCAAAGTGTTACTGCTTTAATAGAACCAGCAAAACTAGTCGGACTGAAAGGTCACTTTCTCCCAAATGGCAGCGAAAATGATTCTTGCGTGTAAGAGGAGAAGGTACCATGTGAGGTTCTGGCTGCTCTGAAGACTTCCGATATACCCCTTGGCCAGGTTCATGTCTGGGGGCACCTGTTATTGGGTAAACTAAGCCGGGGTGTCTTGCTGACGGACATGAGGCACGTAACTAGGGCTGCTAAGACACGGAACGAAAAACGCACATCAAAGTTTAAGCAGTATTGACTGATCATCTTGGTCTTGTGTACAGGACAAAAACAATAACTTAAGTAAGCTTTTGGAAAAACTATTTTTCTTAATGTATGTATTTGGCCTTATTGAAGGCATCTAATGCATTATAGGCTTCAACACATCTGATATGTTGAGGTAGCTCAGTGTGTAGGCAAAGGATTGTGTGCTGTAATTATTTTTTTTTTGCGTCCTGGAAAACCACTTGAACATGTGCTTATCAAATTTATTTTTTCAACCTGTGTAATATTTGATTTCTTAAATGTTTAGTACCATTTTGTATGGACCTTGTTTTAAATGCCATTTCTTTTTTGTCCTTTAATCATCTTAGTTGTATCTTGATATGGTGATATTGTATCTAAAAATAAACAATAACTACCCTGTATCTGTGGTTGGTGGAGACACCATAGGACATGCAGAAACACTCCTCACATGTTTAACCTGCCATGACCCTTAATATGAGGTTTGCTGGAGAGTCGATCTGTTTTTCTTTTTGTAAGTTTTACACACTCGATATTGTGTGTACACAAGGCATTAACGTGTCATTGGAAAAATGCCACCAAAGGTTGTACAGTGTTTGAGCAAATCATATTTCATACAAATCTGCACAAGTTATCTGATCTTCAAGGTACTATTTGATTGGTGTGTGGCTTATTAAAAGGAACACTAATAGTTTAGGATCAAAGTACACAATGCCTTGACAAAACCAGTACCATCAGGGAATGAAAGGAATTCTGAAATTGTTCCTGACATGCATATGACAACTTGCAACACCCACTCACCTCGTATTTAAAAGTACATTCAGTTTGCATATAAACAGGTAAGTAATGTTTGCACGTTTAATACAGACAACTATTTCCTGGTGATTATTTTTTTCTTCTTAGAGTAAATATTCATTATATGGGAATGTCGGCTTTAACATACATTTATGCAGTATGCTGGTACGGTTCATATATCTATAATTATTCTTTATGCATGAACTATTTGCTGTTACTAAATAGCGATGTATAAGCCAAAGGTTCCGTTTTGTATAGTTTGCTCAAAAGTCTGAGAATGTAAATACCCTGACCGGTGAGGTCCGTAGCTCTGGCATGTTTTAAATGCAGCGTAAAATTACCGAGCAACATCTTCTCGGTACTACCAAACTGACCAGGTCTTGCACTGTTCCCTAGCAGGTCACAGCACTGAACTGTAATTTTTTTTTTTTTCCTAGTAAGACAATTCAACTATTCATACAGGTCATTTAGTAAAGACTGGAATTGTCCAGTCGTAATTAAAACATTACTGGTTCAAGCTACTGTTGGTCAGGTTAACTTTCAGTGTGACGTTTGATCATCAATGCGAAGTCTGGTCGATAACTGGTTTACAACCATGGCAAAAGCACATCCATAACGAGCCTCTGTGCTTTTTCCTAAATTAATATAGATGTAGTCAATTGTACACTCTCTTTGAATAGCTCTATAACATTGTTTGCCAAGCCGTAATCAGAGCCGCACTGAGGTTTTTTATTTAAAACAAACAAACAAACAAACTAAAGCTCGTAACATTTAATGATGTTTTCGCATTTTAGCTCCTGCAAGTGATCGTAATGGACTGGCTGTAGTCGGCGCATACTCAGCACACAGCACCGATACCGGAGAAGACGAAGCACGGTGGGCGGGTGCGAGGAGAGCGAGCGGACGGAGCCCGCCGCGTGGAGACGGAGCAGTCACCGCGAGCCCTGCGAGCGAGCACGACGCGCCAGCATGGCGGCCCAACGGGACCTCGACCGAGGCGGCCACTGCCACAGGAAAACGTGGATTAATGTCCTGCTAGGAATTCTACAACTACTGCTGCCCTTCCTCCAGCGCGGAGGAGCCCAGTTTCAAGGTCCGACGGAGTGTATTTTTTGTAAACGAATGCACCAGCGAACGAAAATGTCGGAGGGAACTAGCTAAGTGTTCACTTGACAAGTCGCTTTCGCTAGAAGAGGACTGCCTTTCTTGAACACCCCCCCCCCCCCCCCAAAAAAAGCATATTTACTTAAATTTCGCTTTAAATTCTTGTTGATCTGGCTTAGCTATATATTTACATCCACATGTAGTTTACTCCTTTTTTTTTGCGTTTTAAGGAAGAAAGCAAGCAGTCTTTTTTGGACGATACCGTTTCCTGTGTAAATATGCAACAAAGCTCTCTTCTGTAGCAGAGCTCAACAGGAAAACTTAGCCGCCGTTTAATATTTGTAATCATGGAAATAGGAGTGTTATTTTTTCCGTTTAAGTGTAGTTAAGTATTTCAGGTCATACAAAATCTATGGCTATTTGGTATGGGCGTTAACAAAACGGTACAACGAGTCTCTTAAATTGCCAGCCACACGCCTTTGTCATCCGTGGCATCTCCGCTCGGTACTCGCGCTAACGTACTGCAAAAGAATAGCCGATGTGCATGCACGAGAAACGCAGTCACCGCTGTGTGCGCGTCCGTCCAAAATCCTGCTTTACAGTCGTGCGGATGCAAGCGGACCGGAGGTTTTGGCATGTGTTTCCCTGTGTTTACATGACGTTCTTTCTTCTCGCCGAACAAGCTCTCGCCGAAATGTCCAGCGTGGTGGAAGTGTGGCAGGCAGAGGACACGGACTTCCTAGTGCCGTCGCAGGTACGTGAGTCAAAATACAAACTAAACTGCCGCGTTTGCCTCCAGAATCCTACCCCCAGCACGAGCAAGTACACGGTCACAAAGGCGTCCATCATCTCCCATTGGGTAGAGCGGATGTAGCACGTGCGTTGGAGTCTGAACGCTAGAACGGATACGTTTGTGTCCGGTCGACTGTTGCGTCGGCAAACGAAGGGAAAAGCGATTCTGTCGCAAGGACGGGTCTCCTCATTTCTCGGGAATAACAGCGGGGCCAGTTGCTAATGAAGGGGAATGTTCTTTTGGGAGGCGGGAAGCGCGTGGCTATGGCAATCAGTCAGTGGACTCCACGGATTGCTGAACGTGACGTCTGTCGCCACGTTATGGACAGAGAACGCAACCTCTAGAGTTCCCAGATAAATATCTAACGTAACGTTACCTTACCCCTGCAAAAAAAAAGGGTTTTGCATTTGCAAAACCGAACATTTACAGCGACCGAGTGGTCACGTGGGTTGCATAACGAACGATGACATTATTTTGCGTTCTCCCTAACCTTAGAATTCACTCGTGTGTGCATTATACATACCAAAGGAAAATATATAAATATATATATCTTTCTGTTCTGGAAACAGAAAAGGGTTATTCTGCTGATTTAGTTCGATATATGTTAAAAAAATATTTTTAAAGTTTAAATTCCCATACACCTTGAAGTTTAGGCCCACCATGTTTCCTTGACTAGCTAAGAAACCCAAACCTTATAGGGACAGAATGACCCTCTACTGCCTCCTCAATTTGCTTGCATTTATGTGTATTTCATCTAGTCCTTGCTGCTGTAAGTCCCTGGTGAAATATTCTTGTGAAATTCACAGTTCTTGAATAACTAAACTCAGGAAAGAGTGTTTGATCAACAGTGTACCAGTCATGGCGCAAAGCTCAATAACGATATTCTCGTCCTGTGGAGTAGCTAATGAATAAATGTGATTTCCTTTCCTATATGTTTTGTGTAGTGTTTCTGACCCCCCCCCCCATAACCTGCTATAATAACCTACTATAGGAAGTTGGATTCAGTGGCTCAGATGTACAGCTGTAGCAGCTGTCAGATGGAATCAAATCTATAAACTCTCAAACCATTATACAAGTTTTTTTTTTTTTTTTTTACAACCCCCAGGACAAAATGTGAGTAGTGTTTGTGTGTCACTATGCACGCTCATGGGATATAATCCAGGAACGCTAATGGTTTGTTTTATGTTGCTGAGAGTTTGCCATGTCGTATCTGATTACGGTTGCGTCATCAGTGTGGGATGTTAAGAATTGACCAGGGAGATGAAGAATGCCAAACATGCTTTTGCCATTTAGAATTGGAACAAAACACAACATATGGTGTAGCAATGTGGACATTTGTTGATGGAAAGGCCAAAAAAAATAAATTACATAAGCGTATGATTTGTTCCACTGCGTTTGAGGCATTGAGACAGACATGCTGCTTTTGTGCTGTGCTGTATGTGAAGAGTAAGGTGCAGTAGCTCCTGATGCTGGTTTGTGTGGTCATTCTCTAACCGTACCGCAACTGAAGATGTGATGGAAATTTCCATTTCTAAGCTGTTTTATCTGCACTTTTAAGTTGTGCAATGTTTCCATCGTTGATGAGTTATGTAATTAAAGGGTCTAATCAGGAGGGCGTAGCAACCTTTGAAGAAGATCTCTGGTCTGCTTCCAGAGGCGCTGGCCTTTAGTGTGCTCCATCTTTGTAGGACTGTTGCATTCCTGTTGCTGGTCTGGCTGGCACCCCGATGGTTGTGGCACTCCTGCAGCCGATGCAGGCCTGTCACCGCCCCGCATGCAGGGGCTGTTCAGACGAACTCACTCTCCCGACTGGCCGTGTCCTCTGTTGACTGGCGTCGAGGGAGTGTTTTAACGAACCGGTCCCAAAGCTGCAGAGTGTGCTTCTGCTGCAGAGATGTTGCGTAACAGACAAAAGGGAGACGTGAAGGGGGGGGTGTCTCAGTTTGCAGAGCACTATAATGGAGGCGCACACTAATGTGCTATAATAAGAAAAGTGTCCAGCTTCCATAACCTGCGTGGAGCCTGGATTGCATAACTTTCTAAATGTAGTGCTGTGCATATTTTCTGTCCCAGTGCTACTGCTACTTTGCGTTTATTTGTATGATTTAACTTCTGCTCGACATTTATTTAGGTTTACGACAGTTTATGAACAGAAGACCAACATAATTGGGTGGTATTACCAAAAAAAAAAAAATCCTGAATGCATATAAATGATCAGTTAGATTTTGTAGGCGGGTTTATTTTAGATCTGAACCTGTTAAAAATAAATAAATTTAAAAATCACCACAACATGCCTGTATAGTGTGTGTGTGTGTGTGTGTGTTGTGGCTAGTGGCTAGCTCTCTGTTATTTGGCACTCTACAGATCGGGTTTATTCGGTGGGGTTGTGTCCCCAGGGCAGAGGTGTAAATAGCCTCACATTAAACAGTGGTCAATATTCATGTCAGGGATGACTGAGCAGTCTTGCCGTTTTCTCTTTTCGAGTGTCCTCAGGCTGTTTGTGGCTGCAGCAGTTTCGTAGGTCTGCATGCATGCTAATACGGTCTGTCTGCAGCGGTTCTGTAGGTCTGCATGCATGCTAATACGGTCTGTCTGCAGCGGTTCTGTAGGTCTGCATGCATGCTAATACGGTCTGTCTGCAGCGGTTCTGTAGGTCTGCATGCATGCTAATATGGTTTGTCTGCAGCGGTTCTGTAGGTCTGCATGCATGCTAATACAGTTTGTCTGCAGCGGTTCTGTAGGTCTTCATGCTTGCTAATACGGTCTGTCTGCATGCATATGTTCTGTCTGCACACATTTGGTAGGTCTGCATGTGTGCTAATATTCTCTGTATTTGATGCAAAGGAGCCTGCATTGCAAAGTCTCTTCCTTGTGACTTAGCATGAGCCAGCTGTTCATTAAGGGCTCCTTCATACTTGGCGGGTAGTTGACACCAGCCTGGAACTGTTGGAAGTCACCATATCACAAGGATGCTGCAGTTTGCTTCTACTGAAACTGTTTTATCACTGCATGGAGATTGCTATGGGGCTACTATGGTTTCAGGTGTCTTACGATGTAGGGAGATTTGTGCGTTTAGGGCATTTAGTAAGTAACTCAGTTGTGTATGCTTAGCCTGTGGTATTTTCATTATATTGTGACTTTGGATACTGGTGTGATTTATATGATTAATGTTTTTACTCAAATATCTCAGTGTATATATTTAATGCATTTCATATGATGGCTTGATGAATTTTTGAACTTGCATGTGCCATCCTGCATTTTATTTCTTGTTTGTTTTGTTACTTGCAAATCCACCGATACGTACTGAATATATGTACCATGGGGATGTTTCATTATGAGTAAGATGGAGAGAGACGCACACAGAGCGGACAAAACAGCCAAACAATCTGATCTATCCTGATTAGCAAATTATAGTCTCAAAATTAAGTTCACTCTGAAGTTTTCACTCTTGTGTACTTGAATACCTGTAGAGTCTAAAAGTGTGTGTGTGTTTTTTGTTTTGTTTTTTTCTCTCCTCTAGGCAGCGGAAGAGCGGAGCGCTGAAAGTCTCCCTCAGGAGGACAGGTGAGATCTGTGCAGACATGCTTGCATCAGCTTACATCACACACTACCTCCCTGTGTCTCGCTCTACCTCCCTGCGTCTTGTGCTGCTGCACCCAGTCCTCATGTAGTTTACACCTAACATTTACGTATTTTGAGTGATTTATAATAATGTGAAACAAAAGAGTCTAGGTGCAGAACAGCAATACCAAACTGGCTGCAAGATGTGTATTAGAGGTGTGCTGTGTTTTAGCAGGAAAACAGCAGAATGGGTGAATAGCAGGCACATTGGAGGAGAGAGTGAGAGAGATGTGGGTTTAGTTAAAAGATACAAAGCATTGGTCTGCAATCAAGTTGCAGGGTTTTTTTTCCCCAGTCTTATTAAAGTGGCTCTGTGAACATTTTTGTTTTAAACGTTTTTGTGATGTGGCATTCTGAGTTGCCTCACTGTGTGTGTGTGTGTGGGGGGGGGGGGGGGGGGGGGGGGGGGGGAGAGGGATAATTTTGCAAATTTTAGTGTTCTCATATTGAGAGGCCGGTCATCGTCTCGGTGTTTTTGTTATTTCTGTTGACTGTTCTTAGTGTTTGGTTACCTCTATTCAAGTGTCACTGGGATGTAGTCATCTTAACTGACATGTCAAGCGTTCTTGCCTGATTTCAACCAGCCATGTGTACATTACAAACTCTTCCTCAGACATTTGTTTAGCCATTTCTCCTGGAGTTGAGAGAATAGCTCTCGCTTCTGTAGTTGCTGTCTATCGCCTAATGGGAAGAACAGTGGGGCCTGTACATTCTCTGCACTCCGCAGTACACTCCTGTGCTGCCTCACACTGCACGCCTAAAATGGGCACGCACACACACTGCGTGAGACACTGAGCGAGAGGGAGAGATGCATTAAACCAGTGAGCTTTGGTGACACGAATTGGAGTAAACCACTTCTAAAATGAGTTCAGGGTTTTACATTGATTTTGTGAGGGTTCTGTGTGGAAACATTTAACTTTAGCCTCTTTAGCTGCTGTGGTAACACTGCATTAGTAGCAGTAAGTAGGCAATGTGTGAAGTTTAACGCAGATAACGTGTAACAAAGGTGTTACAATTACCAGTCTCATGCTTTAGCTTTTTCAGAAACAACCTGAGAGGGGAGTCTTGGTGCTTCAGCCAAGTATCCTGAACTTGAGTTTCACTTTTTCACACACTGGATTTTTACTTTTTTTAAGCTAAGTGCAGACTGAAAGCCTTGTTGTCTCTGAGGAGCGTGGCTAGCACAGCCTGCAGCGATGCTCCTGTTGCCTCGTGTAAAACATGGCTATGTCCTTGTTTTGGCTTTGTGCATAGTGGACTGAGAGCCCCCTCAGTGTGCTAATTATTGTTGTATCCTGGCTGTGCAGACGTGCACGTGTGCTTGCCTTTATCTGTCTCGTAGAAAACAGAAGAGCTGTCACTTTCACTCGAGTTGTACTTTCCCTGCTTCCTCCCCAGAGACAGCCACTCACCTACCACCCTCACTGCTATCTGTCACCAGCAGATGCTACAGGCAGAAAGTGCCACAGCGCATGAGAGGGGGTTGTACGGTTTGTGGCTAAACGCTAATCAGCAAGACACACAACACTGACCAGTGCAGAACCCTAATGCACACTCCCTAACATTCACGATCTTGAGAAGCCACGAAGCCACGAAGCCTCGACTGTTATTAATGTAAACAGTGGGAATAAGTCTAGCCGGTCATTTAACAGAGGTTAAATTTAGAAATGGCAAAAATGCTCAGTTTTTTTCTAGGGTACATCTGCTTCAGTGCAACTGTGAGAAGGATCAGTTAAGACACACTGGTTTTCTGTGTAACATCTTCGCTCAGAATGCAGGCATTCTGGACTTAGCATTGGGTTGTGCTCAACTGGGTAATGACACAGAGTCTGTTCATGGTTCCTCTTAGAGTTTAAACAACTATAGAAAAGACTATGAACTGGTCCACTAATAGCTCTTGTTTTCACTTCCCTTGGTAGGGCATCTTGCTGACTGCTAAAATACACACCCCCACACTCTTTAGGCAAACAGATTTTGGCAGTTAAATTAGCAATTGCTTCCAGAGTAAAAGAAGACAGTAAACTGTGACTCATATTTCTTAACCAAACCCCTGCTCGCTGAAACCTTTACACAGATGCGCACGCGCGCACACACACAGCACACACAGAGAGTGTCCAGAGTGGCGTGTTTGTCCAGTCTGTGTTGTAGTGCGCGTGGCCCTGGGAATGAACTGATGGAATTCCAACGTCACCGGCAGCTCCACATAGCTCTGGAGCCAGCTGATCTGCCTGCGCAGTGCACATGCTGCTTTTATTAGACACCTGTAGCCATGGAAACATGCATCTACTAAAAGAAACCCACCAGCACACACGAGCGAATGCAGCGGGGGAGCTTTGCATGCTCTGTCCTCAGCTCCTCTGCCTGTAGACCTGTTCTTCATTCAGCCTGCTGCGAGGGCCATCCTGCACATACAGCGCTAACGTCTCCCCATTTCTGACCATTTGGGCCGGTTATCGTGCATGTGGCTGTATGTCCCTGAGCATATTGGGACGTTGAAAGGCCAAGGTGTTGAGTCACAACGAAGGACCTCCGAAAGTTCTCTCGCGACCATTTTCATGTGGATAACTGTATGTGATGGGTATAGGATAAGCAATAAACTCTGGGCTAATCATGTTGGAAAGGCTGTGCGCGCGTGCGCACGTGTTTCTGCATCTGCGGGCTGATGTATGACGGCCAGGCTCTGCTCACACTGTTTACTGTGCTTTTGTTTATTTAAATGTGCTTTGGCTCTCAAATTTCATCCGTTGTTTTGTCCTCTTTTGGCTTGGAAACACACGTCACCGCTTTAGTGCGCTGGCTGGGTTACCCAGGGCTGTATGTGAAATGCAGCCTACTTTATACAGAGTGACAAGTACATAATATGAAAAATGTGTATACAAGGTGAAGTGACAGACTAATTTATACTGTGTTTTTGAGTCATTGGGTTATATGGGGCCAGTTATAAACATGGGTGTTTTTCCCCTTTTTTATAGCATTCGTACTGTTAACAAACGTGAGGAAAAAGCATGGCGTGCGTGCGCGTGCGTGTGCACGTGCACTCGTTAGTTCTGCAGGTAAAGTCAGCTTAGATGGAATGACTGGCAGACCTGGTAACAGGTAGGCAGTTTTCCCAGTGTGCTTCTGCCATGTATCAAGCGGCATATGAGGCTACAGGTGACCTTTTGGACTTTTTGCCATGCTTGCTACGTATGAAGGGAAGGTGGGCTCGCGGATGCGCATTGACCGAGCCCCTGTTACGCGAGGACGACTCTAAATGCTGTTGAGAGTTATTGGGCAGAGGTACTACATAAAGAGGAAATGGAAACTGGGCTAACGTCCCACTGTTCGTGTTAACCTCGGCCCATTAATGAGCACGCTGTGAATGTCAACAGTCTTTGCACGTTTACTTCTTTAGGTGATTTTGTTATCCATGCTCTCACAGCTGAGGAAGCATGATTTCAATCAGCATTCGTTTTGTCCTTATTATGATTTTAAAGTGAGTCGGGCTTGGTGGAGACTGCTATAGCCACTCCCACTGTAGGCTTCAAGCTGTTAAGAGTGTAGAACAGGTCCATAGTCTGTGTTTTGGGCTATAGGTCAAACTGTTACGGCATCACTCAAATATTCAGATTTGCTGTTAAGTGTGGTGTTTTTTAAAAATTTAATCTGTGTGGTTATTTGTACAACATGACGCTAAGTGCAGCTAGGTCTTTAGACTCTCCACTCCAGTGCTCCTTGCTTTTATTTGTTTTTGGCATGTCAACATAATACTGTTCTCTTTCCTAATCATCGTTTATGCTGCACAAAAATTCTTGACCCTAACTGCCAGTTTAAAAAAAAAAAGAGAGAGAGAGAGAACATAAAATGCTAATAAAATGAGGTATATAATGTAACAAAGGTCTTCAGGCTGTTTTTACTACCCGTTTGTGCCAGTACACGCCTAGTGCACTTGGCTTCGTAATGTGGCTGTGCTTCCAAAAGCCCTCCAGTACTTGTGTTCCTAAAAACCTGGTCAGCTAGTTTCATGTTTCCAAACAAATCCAACAAATGTGTAAGAATATCAGAAGCATGTTCTGTCAGAACGGTAAGACTGCACAATGTGGAGAAAAATATTCCAGTGAAAATATATTAAAATAAAGCACACCGCAATCTCAAATGTGTTTTATATATGTTAAAGCACACTGGTGAAACCAGATGTGACGTGGTTAAATGTCTGCCTGTGCCATTTTTACAAAAACTTCATCTATGTGCTGGGTCGTGTGCAAACCTTGATCAGTCAGTATAGTCACGCAATACTCATACGGAACAATTGTGATTTGGTCAGGATGTTCACAGCCCACAAAAAAGGAATTTGTCTGATTGGGTAGTTTTAAGAAGGTCCATTTGCATATACCGTTATTGCCCACTATTGCGGTGATCAATAACGTGCGTTGTGAACGTGTAGAGTGCACTTTGTTGACTTCTGTTTTAAATGCAGAGTCGTGTACATTGTGCACTGCTGGACCTTTGTCCTTTCAAAGAGAAAGCAGACATCTTGCACAATTTGAGGCCTTATAGTCTCCATTTCCGCTGTTGCACAGCAGAGGACATTTAAACACTTCTTGTAATCCTGTTTTACTGTAAAGGTGGTTTCATTATGCATCTTGCACGTTGCTCTTACTCCATGTAGATCACGAGTCACCTCAGGGTTTGCAGGAAATTTTCATCAAGAAGTTTGAGGGTGGGACATTGTGCTTAAGGCCTTCTGAAGATTTCTCAAGGGAACACTGTTCTGACCTTTTTTACAATTAGTATAATTCTGAATCTACGTTTTCAGCATTTGGCAGCTGCTCTTATCCAAAGCAGCTTGTATGTGTTTATCAGTATACATCACACAGTATGTGCTCCTTAGGAACGCACAGCGTTGGGGTTGCTCACACCTTTCCCGGTCTGCTCTGCCACATTCTCTACAGGAGCACAACCAAGTTTGCCTATTCATTTATTTTTTAGTTTCTCTGGGTTTCTCACATTTTCAGATCCACCCTTACGTGCATAGCTCACAAGGGTGTAGCCAGTAATGGCCGTTTGCCAGTACAGTTTACCAGCACGACTGATTGTCAATACAGTTTGCGTTCGGGTTTGAAATTCACTTTTTAATTTATTTATTTATTTATTTTTTATTGCCTCTGAGCTGAATAAAGGAGAGAGCAGGCTCAATTCTGGCAGAGTGTGGGGTCTCTCTTATTGCCTTTTCTGGCTAGTCAGCTGTTCAGTGCAAGCTGCTCTATCCTTAAGTCACAGATCACTTGGATCACTTCTTTTTCCTTAAGAAGAGCAGACACGCGAAAGAGACTTACTGCACTGCATCATGAGAGTGGAATGGTTGACCAACTGTAAGGTTCCCAACTATAAGTGTTGGCTTTATGCTCATATCACACAACAGCTGCAGCTAAGTGTGTGTGTGTGTGTGTGTGTGTGTGAGAGAGAGAGATGAAAGGATGATGATGACGACTGACTCTACTGTTCTCCTGCATCTCTCTGAACTATCTGAAGTCCACAACCCTCAAACAAAGCAGAAACATACAGCCGCAGCCCATAGCCTCTGGTCCCAGCATGCACCTCTCCGCTCCTGTCCCCTCTGCTCTGCTTTACCGCCTGCTGACATCTCACCAGCAGTGAGGATGACTGTTGATTCCAAAAATACCAGCGCTTGTGAATGGCAGGCAAATGTTGATTTGGCCTTCTTGCTGCCGGAGGAACGTCTAAAACGTAAAACGGCACTCCATCTTTTTTTTTTTTTTTTTTGCGTGTGTGTGTATTGGTTTCTGGGTGGCACCTGTTTTAAGGGAAAAAAAGTTGTTGAGACATGGCAATGAAGCGCCTCGTTGTGCTCACCTGCACACTCGGAGAACATGTGAATGCACCCATGTGTGTCGTCTGTTTTATTGGTTTACTCTGGCTAACTGCAAGCAGTTTTTTTTCCTCCCTTCATAAAACCCTTCTTTCTTTCTCTCTGTCATCATTACTCATTTTATCTCCTTCGGGTTTCATCCTTTTTCACTCATTTAGATGTTCTCCGTTTTTTTTTTTGTTTTCTTTCTTTCATGTGTGTGTGTGTGTGTGTGTGTGTGTGTGTGTGTGTGTGTGTGTGCGCTCTGAGGTTCACACCTCATGCTGCGCTTCATCTCCTCATGCCTGTGTTTGCCCAGTGGCCAATCGGCAGCAGCATTACAATGCCACCTCCTACATTCTCGTAACTCTCTCACACACACACACACACACACACACACACACACACACACACACACAATCACAACATCTCTTACTCTTTTCCAGTGCACAGCCATATCTGTTTTGGTAGTCTCCTACTGGCACTGTGTGTTACTGTCTGGCCCACAGAGTTGCATAACACTTGGTGAAGCAGTAGATAAGAGTTTCGCTCACTCGGTGTCCTGCTCCATGGGGTGGGTTCTAGCCAGGCCACATTTTTGTTTTACTCCACCTCCCATAACACCTGATAAGTGTGCTGATGTATTCAGAACTGGGACAGATGCAAAGTGTGGACTGGCTTTAGGACTAGACCGGACTAGCCTAACGTAACAAATTGACTGGCAGTATGGTTTATTCGCTGGACTGACATGCCTCACCACCCTGCGAGCTGGTCCCGATATGCTGTTGGGAGGCAAACTACTGATGAGTGTAATCTTAAACTAACAACCCAGCCACCAGTTCATTTAAATCTTTTTGCCTTTGGTTAAGATGGGTTTGGTGGATGTCTCAAGCCGTCCTGTAACACATGACCAATATATTTTGTGTGCGTGTTTGTTTAGGATAATCTAGGATATGGGATTTTAATTTAATTGCTTTAATTTAATTTAATTGCTTCGTTTTACCACTGATGTTTACACACAGTTTGCCTGGGTTTGTTTTTGACAAGCATAGGTTAAAAATGCCACACCCTTACCTGTCTGTTGGTGAGTGATTCCTGTGTCATGAATTTACTGTGCAGAGCAGAGTTGGGAAGCTATGTAGCCTCTTATTCTCTTACTCAGTTTGGAATCAGACCAAGTAGAAGTTGGACTGTTTAATTTTCTTAATTTAGGGGTTTTCATTTTTCTCAACCCTCTTACACTCCGGATCACAGTGGAGGCTGCACAGTGGTTGTGTTATTTGAGCTATGTGTACAATTCTTACAATTATTTCATGCACAGGGATTATTAAATATAAAATAAATGTGAGTGGTCAGGCTTCACTTATTTAGAAGTATACTCCAGGGGGAGGTTGGTTGAGTGAGAAATTGGTTTAGGCCGTTTAGAACTGTAAGCACTCTATGCTTCTGAAAGGTCTACCGTTCAGAATGATGAAACAGTCTGTTAAACATTTTTAGACTGTAGAATTTGCACTTGATTACTAATATTATAAAAAAAAAAAATCTGGGTTTTCACGTGGTGTGGCACTGTCCAGTTCCAGTCTTGGAGGTCTGCCAACCCTGCAGAGTTCCACCCTAATCTAACACACTCTAGTACAGATTATCAAGGCCTTCAGTAGCTCCTGAATATTAGAGCCAGGAGTGTTGAAATTATCTCTGTAGTGTTGTTGTTGTTGTTGTTGTTGTTGTTGTTGTTGTTGTAGTAGTATCTAGGACTGGAGTTACTTGAATTTACTCCCCTGGCTTAATGGAAGCACTAAAACACAATATTTAGCCACATGCCACTGCTGACACAATTGTCAAAGTGGGCATGGATCCATCCAGCCTGTCCCAGACCTGAGATGCAGGACTGGACCTAGGTGGTACAGATGCCATGCAGGCTGTATATGACAGTATAGGTCTGCGTACTTCAGTATATGGAAGTAGACATCAGTTTGGGTATCAGTTCACTTTATTATGGGTGTTTGAGTACTTCAGTATGGTTTCATTATACATTAGTCACATGGGGTTTTCAGGCTTATGACCTTACATACACGATACCATAATTTTGATGAATGTAAAACCCACAGACATTGAACACAGTCCAAACTTAGCAGCTGCATTCATCTCAAAGATGAGAGAGCAGTTAAGGGCACTGGAGCACATGTTGTACCTCAGCCTAACATTTAAATAGTGACCAAAGGAACAACGCTGTTCTTGCATCATCCATGAACAAGTGATGCCCGACTCTTGAAGTAAGACTCCTCTCTCCGATGGCTGGCAGGAGATCAGATGCCAACGCTTGTGTTATTTCTAATCTACACGGGTCTTGTTCTTGAGAGCAAGTCTTGACTTGTCCAGAGAGGTTCCATAATGTTCCGTCTACCAGTGCCTGGTCCGGAGGACAAGCTCAACCGTGACAAATGCAGTGAAATGAGGAGAGGTGGCAACACTCTTTACATTCCATTCAGGCTGCCATGCCTTGGCACCGTTCTTGATGGTTTGCTGCTGGCTTTCCCCCATGCAGATGCTAACCTCAAGTGTATGAAAAATGAAGCACAGCAACAAAGCTCACATGAGCAATGAGCGACACCCTGGTCTCCCCTCCCCCACCGCATGAGCAGAATTCAAAATTACCCACCGTTTCCTGTTTGAGGGTAGACAGGAAGTAAGCACTCTATGCAATTCGAGTCATCTTTTTTCCTAGTGTTTGGTTGCTGTGTGTGTGTGTGATGCTGTTATTTCTGCCATTGTCTCTTCTTCTCCACCCTCCTTTGTTTAAAGACTGCATCTTCCAGGTTGAAAACGTTAGTTTGTTTTGATCAGTGATGGTGGTTTTGCTCTGAATGCAGAAAACCCGTTGTTTTTATTCCCTCCTGTAGCATCTCCGATGGAAAGGTGCCTTGCGCTTCATACAAATCCGTGATTTTTGCCCTCTGGCAGTTTTAGCTTTTCGAAAACATGTTCCAGCAAGAACTCCACTCCAGTGATGTGCAGATATAGACTTTTGCATGCTGAGAACAGACCCAGACACTCCTACAAACATTTTCCTTTCCATCAGTCCCACAGCTTGGTTTGTCTCTTGCTGCTGGTTGTTTTGTTGCTCAGAATCACTTTGACTGTTGTATAACTTTATAGTTTGATTGTTGTATAACCACAGTGTAACAGTGAATCACTGTTCTAGCCCTGGGTGTGCAGGTCGCGTGTGCGGTCTGAAGGTCGGCTAACTGAGGGAGGTGTCTGTGCACCACAGGCTGCAAGTTCCATCTCTACTCCAGCGCAACAGCAGTGATATTCTCCAAATCTGACTACATTTTTAATTGGTTTTTGTTTTGTTTTGGACCAGGCATTTAAAGGGTTAAAAGAAAGACAAGCCTGTTACCAGCTGCTGTCTGTTAATGTCTTTTTAGGTTTAGTGTCATAGACTTTTAGACTTAAAGGTAGGCTTGGAAATGGGGGGGGGGTGAACCTTGCTGAATTGCTTTGCACTGTGTTTAAATGTATATTAGATCATTTGTCTTAATTCTGAGACAATGAGGCGATGTTTTGCTTTAAATTTGTGGTTTGCCACCCTAGGTCTTTACTTCTGTCTCTTTCTGTTTCTCACTCACCCTCCTGAAGGCTGTTGATATGTTGCGCTTCCCCCACATGGTCTGTTCCAAAAAAACTTGAACCTTCTAGGGCTCCGTTTATAACTGCAGGGCCATTTGGACTAGATTGAAAACAAGATGCAATTACCAAGCAGTAATGAACAGCTAGATTTCTAACCTGCCTGTGGTCTTTATATTGGTCATGCTTAGAGCTGCAAACATAAGAATATGGAGTGTTGTTGTAATTTATTCTTGCATCTACTTGTCAAGAGAGAAAGTTAAAAACAGCCAGAAAAAGGTGGCGTTTTGCTTTGTTTCTGGTGGTGGTGAGACTAGCCTGCAGAGACACACCCTCAGAGTTCAGGGTGTTATTCAATCTTATCAAGAGCAACGAACAGCTGTGTTAGCCCTTCTGTCAGCAACGCCTGGAAGCATTTCACCATGTACACACGAACACAAAATATATTGGTTTGAAAGCTCAACCGAATGTGGTTGAATTTATCCCGAATGGCAAATAAGAGTTAAACTAAATTGATGTGTCTGGTGAAAGATTTTACAGTAGCCTGCATGGAGCCAAAAATTAATGTACACATTGATCATCTTTTTTCTGTTTTTGAGATAAAGCTTTACTAAAATCCAAATAATCATTTTAGAAACAGACTTTTGTTGTTGTTTTTCCTAAAGCTTTGTTGTACGAGTCCCGTATGGAAAAATTGGTAACCATACATCATTCCGTACCAATAGAGTTGCACAGGGTAGTGCACATTCAGAAAGGGGAAAAAAAGCAGTGCAAACTCATACAGGCAGCATGTGTGCATAGTGACCTGCATCAGGGAGAGTAATCAGTATTCCACACAGTATGGAATGGGCTGTGACTTCAGCTGACATTACAATGCTGATGTGATTTCCCCTCTTTCTGCTTCTCTCAGCTCCTCGTTTTATGTGAGGGACCTCGGGAGACCACTCCGCCTCCAACCCTCTGTGCTGGACTTCGGGACACAGTAAGTGACTGACTGACAGCTCTCTACGTCCTTACTGTTGCCTGACTTTTTTATTTGTACATTTCGCACGGATGAAGGTTACCGTGTTGCGCTCGCACCTTCCCAAATCCTCCCCCTCTCGCTCTCGCTCCCTCTCTCTCAGAATATGATGACATGCACATCTTTTCAGCACCGTTGTGCTCTCTCTTTTTAGGTTAGTTGAACAGGAGGAATTTTAATGTTCTCAGAGGTGCAGTGATTCAGTTAAAAAATACAATGTCCATTTATATCAAAGCCCATCCAGTCCTTCAACATTTATTTATTTATTTGTTTGTTTTTTATGCTTGACAGGAAACGTATCTGTTTGGGTCGTGAGTCTTCCTTGCTAGTTGTAATGAAACACATGAGACCTAAGGGTCTCTGTGCTGTGGGAAGCGGGGAGCTTTGTAATGGTACTCGGCCAGGGCCTCTGAAGATACCCAAATATGGCCCTGCCTCTTGTCTCTCAGCTCTGGGGAAGGGGTTAAGTGAAGGGTCGTGAACTGCAAGGTTTCCCGTTGGGTCTTGCAAACATCCAGAATAGCTTTAGTTTTGTTGTGCTTGGACGTCTGGAGCTGTACTGCTGGCGGAGGGTCCGTCTGCCTGTTGGGCCTCGCCAAGTAGCGCGTGTGTGTGTGTGTGTGTGTGTGTGTGTGTGTGTGTGTTAGGCTGGACAGTGGGGCAGAGTGTTCTCGCTACTGGGCTATGAGCTCACTGCTGCCTTCTCCTCTGGGTTTGTTTATGAAGCTGTTGTGGCTGGATGTGTTGTGGGGTTGCCAGGGCTGTAGAGTTGGCTCTCGGATGCTGCTGATGTATTGCAAAGAGCCCCATCTATAGATGGGCAGGGCAACAGAGAGACAGCGAGAGAGAACAAGCACACCCTTATTTCTAGCCCCTGCTAATTTAATCAGCCATCCTGTTCTGCTCTATCCACGTGCTTTTTGGTGTTTACCCGCGTGCTCTGGTTAAACCCAAAACACACACGGGCATTCTTGCTCATTGGCTGCTACTGAGTAACCCAGATGCTCCCTGACTAATTTCTAGCCTTGGGCTGTTGTTTCAGATGGGTTCCATCACCCTGGTGCTATTGGACCATCACATCACTGACGGTTCTATTTTGATGTCACAGTGGCTTCTGCTCATATCTAAAAATAGTAGAGTGTCTAATTCTAGAACTGCATAAGTCTTAGAATCTTGTACTCCAAAGGCCAAATGCCGCTGATTTACGTGGAACGTGGTGGTTTTGAGGAAATCGAAGCTCCATCCTCCACACGCTGGTGAAAGTGGAAAAAACCTTTTTTTTTTTGAAAGGCTGCCTTCATACTGCTTTGACGCTGTTTGACTACATTGCAAACTGACTAGATTTTTAAATGTTTTTTGTCTAAATATATGAATTCAAAGCTGAACTCTAAACACCTTGGCGTGGTATTGACAAAACAGGGTGACCACGCATGAGCTACTTTGGCCTCCTGCTGGTCTGGTATTTTTTATTTATTTATTTATTTTTATTTTTATTTTTTTTTTAAATCTTGCAACAGGTTCTCAGTGCATCCACCTAGGCCTGCTGTGTGCTTCTATAGCAAAGATGGATGTTGACCATCAAGGCCCCCCCCCCCCAACTTCTTTTGTTTTTTAAAGCATCAAAACCTTTTGTTAAGCATCAGCTCACCCTTTTAGCTTTGAGGCGCAAAGCTTTTACACGTTGACCATGAACACACATCAAAACTGCTGAAGGTCAAACTGTACAAGTAAAGATGAGCCCTGTGTTTTTTGGGTTTTGGTTTTTCTGTTTTTGTTTTTTGACAGCCTTCAACCTTTACTTCCCCCTCAGCCCTGTGAGAGATTTCACTTTCATCTCTGTGCGGTGACCTTTTATACCAGGGTCTGATCATACTCTGCACCTTGTGCAACAGTAATGCAGGCACTGATGGTGTGAATTGGATATGATGCCCAGTCACTTAAATGGCGTGCTTTATGAGGCTCACCAGTCCAGTGGTTTTATATTTTCAAAAATATTTTAGGAATGGACAACTTTTTAAAATTGAGAATTTAAAGCGGGTGCATATTTTGAAGACCGTATGTGACGAATTCCTGTATTTCATAGTATGCAGAAGAAGGGGGGAGGGGGAACCCTCACAGCTTGGAAAAAAGGTGTGGCAGATCTGCCTTTCTGCAGGTTTTACAACCATGACATCAGCCTAATGTTCAGTAATGCTTTCATTTCCCCTTTGTGGACTGTACTGAAGGGTACTGAGGGGGTGAGCCTGTGGGCTTATAGACCTGGTTTCCTGTAAAGCTGTTTTAAGACAATATCTCTTAAAAATTGTATATATATTAAAATTTGACTTATGTAGTGTTGCTAATGCTGTGCGTGTCTGGGGATCTGTGTGTGTGTGTGTGTGTGTGTGTGTGTGTGTGTGTGTGTGAGTAGGCCAGTGGGGCTCCCACGAGCTGAAACCATCTACATCCACAACCCCAGTGCGGACCTGCCGGTCACGCTGCAGTCGGTCTTCTCATCCAGCACACACTTTCACATGCCTTCCTTCCACAGACGGGTGAGTATATGGTTTCTCTCTCTCTCTCTCTGTGTCTCTCTTCTGCATGTCCTTAAGAGAATCAGACACCAAAAACCAGAGAGCGAGGGAGAGAGTGTTCTGATGTGGGAAGCCTTCCGGTTGTTTCCCTTGCTCTCTTCTGTCAGAGTCATTTCTCCCCCAAAGCATTAGCTTGGGCTTCCGTCTTTCCCTTTGTCTGCTTTGTTCTCATTTTACCCCGTCAGTCACTTTTGACCCATAAAATTCGCCTGCTTCGATCATCTTGAAACGAGCACCTTCATCTTTGTTCCTCTGAACTTTCCACCAGGAATTGTTGACATAATAAGCTTCTTCCCGTACCCACTTTTTGTTTTCTTGGTTTTTTTTTTTTTTTTGGGGGGGGGGGGGGGTTCGTTTTTGACTGCCCCAGTCCATGTGTGGAGATGAACTTTTGAGATGGATTGGTTGGTAATTACATTGAGAACTAACAAACATGGCTCTTTGACCTTTGCCCGTGGTTCTTTGGTATGAATGTCAGACTTCCCAGACTGCACCCCAACAGCGGAACTGAATGAAACCACATCAGTTTCAGCAGTATGAAAGACCCAATACTCACTCTGCAGTGTGAATTAATTGACCATGTCTGCCCTCAACTGTTGATTGACTGATTGATTGGGTTCATTTAAAGGTCTCATTTTTGCTCCTGCAGGTGATCCCACCCAGAGGGAAGACATCTTTTAAACTCGTTTTCCTCCCTACAGAGGAGGGCAATGTAGAAAATTCTTTATTTATTAACACTTCGACCCACGGGGTGATTACATACCAGGTGAGTACTGGCCTTGCACAGTGATGAACATTCTGCATGTTTCAGGGTGGGCGTTTGATTTGAGATGACATGCTGCAAGCTGCTTTACACATGCACGCTTGCTGAAGACAGAACTACAACAAAGGTCCACGTCTGCTCCATAATTGCCATGAGTGGAGTTTGCATGAATAAAGTTTGCATGAATACAGGGTTCACCATCTGACCACAAGGTGCTAATGTATAACCTTGTAAAGGCACAATTGATGTACTTGTTACTGCAGAAAAAGCTTCTTGGTTTGATCGGTCTCATGGGCTGATGGGTCTGGTGTAATCGGAGCATACTGCACGCCAGCCCAGTTCAGTTGAGATGACATGCAGTATATTCTGACAGGATTATTATGTAGCTGTCAGAATGTTCTAGTCCCTCGTCTTTGCAGTGTAGAAAAAAGAAGACTTGGTTCATCTTATGGACAGCCCTTGGTCTCTTTTCAAAGTGGAGCATTCAGTCCCTGTTGATGGTAGTAGGTTTCATAGGTTTAAGAGAAGTGTGAAAGCTTGTTTTTGCCTCCAGTACGCAAGCAACAGCTTCAGTGTTGTATTACAGGTGCTCAGTGGTGAGCTCAGTAGCATCAATAATGCCTGCAGGACCTATGCAAATACATTTGCCTTATTCTCTACCCTGGGCAGATATGCCATGACTCATACCGAGCGAAATTAAGCACTGCAGTGTACAGATCAATATTTGTTTAAGGAAACAGGTTGAAGAGTACACAGATGTGCTGTTAAAGTAGTGTCTGCAATCATCTCTAATTGTAATAGTTCTTTTTTCTTTTCTATTAACGAATCCTCTCTCTCTCTCTTTCAGGTTTTTGGTGTTGGCATCTCTGCTGCTGACTCTATTAAGGATATACAGAAGAGAGGCAGTGTTCTGATATTCCCCCACATGCAGAGTATTAAACTCACACAAACTCAGGTATGTTTTATGCTTGACCACTCTGCAGAGAGGCAGGCCTCTGTCCTGCATGACTCCAGATATCTAGCACCAGATAACCACTGTTGCATGCTAGAACATACGCAGATTTACACACGTGCATGCACACTCATATACGTTTTTCTTAAATATTTACATGTGAAACATTTTAAATATGAAACATTTAGACATAGACAGTAACAAAAATTCACTATTGCACTCTACAGTGAGGGGTTTTTATTAACATAGTAGAGAGAGAGAGAGAGAGGTGCACATGGACCACAGGAAGTGAGAGACCATTTGAAAGTGTCAGTTATCACCCATCTCTTTAGTGCTCACATGCGTTGAGCTGCTGCTGCTGTTTTGCTCTCCTGCTCAGTTTTATATCATTCATTCAGTCCTGCTCAGTCTGCATCTGGTGCTCGGGTTTACACACGTCTGCCTTCTGTCTGCTGCGTGTAAGCTAGTGCGTTGCAGACAGAATGAAAAATGGTAATATATGTTCGGTACAGATGAATTACATTTATGTGGTGAAAGGGATGCATGGTCAAGGATTATAACAAAACTAATCCTGATTGAAAAATGTGTGACTATTGTATTTGGAATTACTCCTGCACTGTGTGCACAATTATTAAGATGGAGAGTATTTTTGACCATATCATAATTTGTATACATATTTTCCAACTCTAAGCTGTATAAACTTGAATCCCGATTGGATTTGAGCATATCAGGTGATGTGTATTTGTGTAATGAGGGAGGGTGCAGCCTAAGGAGATCAACACCGTATATCAAGGTGTGCAGAATTATTAGGAAGATTCTTTTCTTCAGGCAAAAAGGGCCAAATTAGAGATTTGGCTGACTCTGAAAAGTCAAAAATTGTAAAAAGTCTTTCAGAGGGTTACAGCACTCATAAAACCGCGAAGTTATTTGGGCGTGATCACAGAATCATCAAATGTTTTGTTGCAAGTAGTCAACAGGTTCACAAGAAACATGTTGAGAGAAAAAAAAAAAAAGACAGAAATTACCTGCCAAAGATTTAAGAAGAATCAAACGTGAAGTGACCAGGAACCCGTTATCCTCCGGTGCTGTCATATTCCAGAATTGCAACCTGCCTGGAGTACAAGGTGTTCAGTACTCAGAGACATGGCCAAGGTAAGGAAGGCTGAAACCCGACCACCACTGAACAAGACGCATAAGGTGAAACGTCAAGGCTGGGCCAAGAAATATCTGAAGACAGATTTTTCAAAGGTTTTAAGGACTGATGAGACAAGAGTGACTCTTGACGGATCAGATGGACGGGTCCGTGGCTGGATCAGTAACACACAGAGCTCCACTTCAACTCAGACGCCAGCAAGGTGGAAGTGGGGCACTGCTATGGGCGGGTATTATTAAAGATGAGCTAGTTGGACCTTTTTGGGTTGAAGATGGACTCAAAATCAACTCCCAAACCTACTGCCAGTTTTTAGAAGACACTTTCTTCAAGCAGTGGTACATGGAAAAAGTCTGCATCTTTCAAGAAGGCCATGATTTTTATGCAGGACAGTGTTGCATCGCATGCATCAAAGCACTCCACTGCGTGGCTATCCAGTAAAGGCCTTAAAGATGAAAGAATATTGACATGCCCCCTTCCTCACCTGACCTACACCCGATTGAGAACTTGTGGACACTTCTTAAATGGAAGATTTGCGGTGAAGGAAAACAGCACAAAAAGTTGATTGTCAGCAGATTAAGAAACTGACAGACTCCATAAATGAAAGGGTTATGGCTTATATTGAAAAGAAGGGTGGCTATACTGGTCACTGATTTTATAAATATTTAAAAATGAAATATTTTTCTTTTGAAATGCACACACATTATCCTAGGAAAGCCAAAACCTCACTTTTACTTTCTTAAGTGTTCAGGTTTGATGTTTATTAACATTTTGGATTGACCAAGTGCACTGTACTTGTTCAATAATAAAATGAATCCTCAAAAATACAACTTGCCTAATAATTGTGCACACAGTATAAGCAAAAATTAACACGTAGTCCTATATTACATATTGGTGAGATTTTGGGTTTAATTTTGACCTTTTACAAGTGAATTTTATTAAATCTGCACTTCAAGGAACATAATCATCCAAACACATCAGTGCAAGCATACTCCATTGCATCGCTTCTTCTTGGTGCAGTTTCCCCTCACAAACAGATTTACATGTATCCTAGTGACCTTTCAGATTTGAAGTGTGTCTAGCCTCCTGTCCACTCCAAAGTTCTACTGCCCCAAGTGCATGTGTAATGCCCATATTAATTCCATGGAGACTATCGGTAGCATATGTTAGAGGTTTCTACTGATGTCGAATACGATCCCTTTGGCACTATCGGCCTCTGATGTCCGTAGCAGCCACAAGCTGTCCCTGTGGAACACCCGTGGTTTCACTGCACTGCACCTTGAGACTTCATGCTCCAGAATGGGCCGGTATGAGCTGATCGTAGCCCGTCCGTGGGTAGTGAGCTCCCTAACGATCCATTCATACAGCGTTCCTCTGCTCTGTCTCGTTAGGTCATCGTTTTAAACTGGAAGCTGGTTTCCTTGGAGTTGTCTTTTATTTTCAGTTGGGTTTTTTTTTTTCTCTCCCCTCTCTTCTCACAGGAAGAAGCTTTAAATATTACCATCCTGGGACTGTTGTTGGAATGTACACTCCCTGCTTCCCTCTACAGAAACCCTCAGGTATGTCTCACACCTCCCACCACGGGTGGTTTTTGTTTGTTTGTTTGGTTTTTTTTTTATTGGTTGTGTGATTTGGAGGAATTCTTTTCCAAGCAAGCTAATGATTTTTGTGAATGTAGTGCACACCGGGGCCCAGGTAGCATTATCAAAATAAGAACATGGGAACCCCACGTAAATGAGAATTGTGCTAAAGAAAAATATGGTAATTAACCTTCGAGGTGGGTGCTTGGCACACAGATTGTGGTACATAAAGTTGTCTAATATTTCGAGGTTGTGCAGGGCCCGAGGCAAGAATGTGTACGTGTTACTGAGTCAGCAGGGCTGGCTGTCAGATAGCACTCCCTGCCAGATGGTAATGGTTACAATGCTGAGGATAATGCCACTGCTTTTTATTTCAGTATTATTTACTAGTAGTCATCTAAGCCAGAGCCCTGCACAGCGTTAAATGCAAAAAACTACTTGCAAGGAGGAAAGAAAAATTGTGGAGGATTCTGCATCTTCACAAGTGTGTTTTCCGTTCACACAAACAGGACCGTGAAGCTGTCATGATCCAAAGTGATTTTCATTTAAGTAGCTCACGCGCGCTGCTCTAATGTGGGGTCTCCGTCTTGTCTTCCAAACACAAGGGGAAAATGAGGCCTCCACCTAAAAGCTTCCCCCCCCCCCCCACACACACACACACACACACACACACACAATTGTTTTTTCCTTTTGCCTTTTCTTTTATTCGTTCCTTTTGTTTCTCTCTCTCTCTCTCTCTCTCTCCCTCCCCTCTCAGGGCATCTGTTTTCAGACGGAGAAAGAAGGACGTCTGTCTCTTCAGATCAGTCTGTCTGAGAGAGGAGAAAGGCCAGCCCACCTCGACAAACTGAAGCCGTATGTCCTGGAGAGCATCATGGTACTGCTAGTCCTCCTTCCACAAGGCGGCACTGCAAGTATGTATCTCTGTGTGTGTGTGTGTGTGTGTGTGTGTGTGTGAACAGTGTTTCCAGCTACTGAATGCCTCTGTTATTCACATGGTTGGTTCTTATGTCTGACAACTCTAGTCCCAGTTCATATCTCAGCATGCTGTGCTGTTATAAGAGCCGCCGTCTTCTCCTTTGAGAGCAGGCACGTAGCTTTCAACCCAGTACCTCTTAGCGTACATGTCCCAGAGAGACCTCCTGTGCTTGGACTCGACATCTTCCAGAAACCTCATCGTACCGGCGAATCATTCTGAAGCCAGTTCCTCAATCTGATTCTTTCTTCCTGTTTAGAGCGCTTTTTTGGCGAGGAGACCAAGACTTGCACAATAGCGATCCTTCCTCGCTACCTCTTTCATGATCTGTGCCACTACTGACCTTCAGTCTCAGGGAGTCTATTGCATAAGCTTGATTTAAGATGGAACATGGGAAAAGGGTTAATACAAGCATTATCAATGATGTATCGTACAGCCCTAAGAGCAGCTGCAGTTATATGGATTTAAATCCTTCTGGTGAAGCTAACATAACATAAGCTAATATATTTTGTGTATATATATAGATATATATTTCCCTGTACACCCCTGTTTTTTTTTTTTTCTCCTCAGTTTGGACAGAGCACTCTCAAACCATTTCACTGCGAGTTATACTGTGTATGACTATGTATGTGACAAATAAACCAAACTGAACTAACACATGGCTAAAAGGGGAATGGTCCATCCACACAAGCTTTTGTATTTCACTTGAATAGAACTAAATTCATGTTGGACAAGTGGCTGGTTGAGTTGGCCTAGGGGTCGTGATCATTTGCTGGAGCAGTTGCGCGCGCTCTCTCTCTCTCTCTCTCTCTCTCTCTCTCTCTCTCTCTCTCTCTCTCTCTCTCTCTCTCTCTCTCTGTGTGAGAGAGAAGATTCTTATCAGCTAGGTAAATGTCAGACTTGACTGTCTGAAAAGGTGTTTATACTGCAGGAAATTGTTTATATGTTAATATAAAGAAAAACAGATTAAGTTTCCTAAGGATTTCCATTGCTTGTAATCTTGATCTCCTTTTACAGTCAAGCACTGGGCACACACCTAAATAAAGTATTAACATTGTTGTAATACCTTTTAGTCACATCTAATTAGTAGTACTTACACAGAGATCCCGTAATATACTGCATATGATACCTTACTTTAATGCACTGTGTGTTGTATATAGTACTTCACTATTGTGTCAGTAGTTGAAAAAGTAAACAGGTAAATGGGCTTTACTGATTCAGAGGCCAAGAGACTCTGGAATTCATTTGGCACTATGCTGCCTCCTTGTGGTGTGTTATGGTTCTTTCCATGTGTCTTGCTTAGAACATTTCTTGCATCTTGGCTTTAAAAGCTCATTGCCTTGTTGGTCTGTTCACAGCAGATCCTAGAATAGGAGTGTACATGGTGAACTCTGGGAGCAGACAGCTGTTTGTAAAGGTAAGCACTTGCAAAAAAAAAACCCCCAAAACGTTGAAGCAAGATGAAGCACTTCTTCTGCAGTTTGAACCTGCATGCAGCAGGAATAATTGCATGGGTACTATTTGATTGTTACAGGAGATACAGTTCCTGTCGAGAACAGACAGCTTGGTGGAGATTAACCAAGTGGCACTGCAAGCTTCAGCCAGTAACCTCACTCGGGTGGCAACGCTGTCCTGCAGAAGTAAGGTTCTTTATGCACTCGATAAGTTGGTTTCTTGCTTGTTTTTAAATGTGTCTGCGGTACACGTCACTTTTGTACCTGGACTTGAGAAGTAAAGGAAAGAGCGTTTTTGCAGTGCCAACACTCAGACCTTGATCGTAACCCCCTGCTTTAGTGGGTGGAGGAGCTGTTATGGCAGACAAGAATGATAACGGATGCATGCCATTTGTTTCTTTGTGTTTGTTTTTAGGGTTGTTGTCATCTCAACGTAAAAAATGTTCCAGTCAGGTCAGCTTAGAGATGCCAGGGAACAGAAGTGTGAACATGTTTCCGTGGCTGGATATTGCAAACAGGTGACACGCACGCACGCACACACACGCAGACATTCAGATATGTGGAATTTATCTGTACCAGTACTTGAGGTGTATAGGGGCAAGTCAGGGTGTCGTTTCTGGGTGCATGCTGTCGTCTCTGTTGCTGGGTTATTGTGTCTGTGCCTGCGTTCTGATATTTGTGTCTGTTATATGTGTTATTGTGTTTCCTTTTCATATTAAGTGCATCTGTTTTGACTGTATACCTTTTAACTGTCCTTAAACTGCTCAGAATGCGAGCTACGCTCAAAAAGGGATACTACTGATCATGTTATGTGAAGCAAAACTGGTGGAACTTTTAACACACTCTCTCTCTCTCTCTCTCTCTCTCTCTCTCTCTCTCTCTCTCTCTCTCTGCAATGCCAGTGATTCTGCTGTGTGGATTCAGTTCAGGCAGAAGCAGAGGGGTGTAGACCACGTAGAGCTGTGGCTGTTCAACTCTCTTCCGTTCACTTTCACCATCACTAACGTCTCTCTCTCCCAGCCCACCCACCAACTCTTTGAGGTAACAGAAAAGATCTACCCACCCACCCCTCCTCCCCAGCTTTCTTCCAATACACTCATCTCACAAACCTTTTGGCGTCTATGCTGAGTACGAGAAGGCAGCATAACGACCAAAAACCTCAAAAAGACTTAAATGACACTGGAATACATAAGACATTAAATGTCCTGAGTGCATATTGACAGAGAGGTGTATTTATAAAGCAGGTTAGTGCCCGTGCCAGTATTCTATCCCTGCTGTCTTTGTGCTGTGGTCTTATTCTAAATGTATTTTTTGCTTTGCAGGTAGTAAAACTCACAAAGACAGTGGGTGTAGCTTTTGGGTGCTGGAAACTGCTTACACTCCAGCTCCTCGACAAGACCCTGCCCATCAGCGTCATCACTGTGGTAACCCTGAGCACTAGTCTGGGGTTTTCCTTCGAGCTGCCTGTACACACCTTCTCTACAGGGTCAAAGGTACAAGCGCTGGTTCTGGCCAGAGTTTCCTGTTTTTAATACTCCTGTTTTGACTTAACATAAAAGGCAAAAAAAAGCACCTGAATCACTTGAAATCAAGTGTTAGGTTTTTGTTAAATTTTTGTTGTTGTTCTTATTGGCTATAACTATGAATAGTATTATAAATAGTATTATTAAATATAGTAAGTCTAAATAAAGCATATTTATCATTTTAATGCAAAGGTTGTACAAGACCTAAGAGAGCACAACACACAAAAAGAGGAAATGGCTGGTGTCTGGTTTTTCCTTGCAAGGGCTCAGTTCTACAGAAATGCATTAACGTTCCTCCTCTCCCTTGCCGTCTCTGTGTTTGCCCAGCGGGGGGAAGTCATCTTCGAGGCAGGCAGCGAGTGCGAGAAGCCCTGTCCTCTCCATCTCTCCCGAGCAGGCAAGTTAAAGCTTCCACCGGATCCAGCCCTTGTTTTGAGCAACAGATGACTCGGCGCACACTCGTCCTGACCAGATGTGATGACTTTGATTCGGTGTCGGTGTGTGTGTTTTACAGGGCGTTTGGAATGGCAGCGGTCTCTCTTCCCAGAGTCCCCCTCTGAACTGTGGAGAGTAGACAGCAGCCTGAGCGCAACTCTCTGTAGCCACTGGCACTGTAGTGAGAGGCTTTCCTGCAGGTGGCCCAGGCTTCCTGCTGAGTCCTCCGCATCTCTGGACTTCGGAGCTACACCAGTCAATGAGAGCAAGGTTGACCAAAGCCCTTGTTCACTTTCACCGTGTTGCTGGCGCGCGCACACTGGTGCACCGCTCTGTCCGACAGAGACTCTCCTCTGCTCACGTACTACTCGTTTGTGCGTTTCAGGTCAAAAATTTCACTCTCAAAAACCCAACTGGTTCTGTGGTGTCCGTGGAGATCAGAACCCTTTCTTCATATCCATCACCTCTTGAAGCATTAGATCTACTCACAAAATGGTGCGTACACACACACACACACACACACACACACACACACACACACGTTTAGCATGAAGGAAACAGTATCTAGATACGATTTTGCTTAGAAAGGCAAGGCTTCACGTTAGCCTTTACAACATTAACCTACAGAGAAAAATATTGGACATGGTAAAAAAAAAAACAAATAAACATTTACAAATGTGGGATCCAAGAAGCAGAATCAGCAACAGGATGGGTAGATCGAAAAAGTTTAGATTTTTGAGCGCGCGCTTGGAATGGACCGGCGCCCAGGCCCTGTGCACACCAAACCCTCAGCAGTATGTAGGAGAGCATCATTTACCATTATGTCTGTCTGTGCGCATCTGTGTTCTCCAGGTTCAATATCAGTCCCCTCTCTGTCAACATCACTACTACTGAGTTCTCACTGTTGGCAGCTGATTGGAAGGTAAGTTGGTGGGGGTTTTTTTTGTTTGTTTGTTTGTTTGTTTGTTGTTTGTTTGTTGTTGTTTTTGTTTTTGCTCTGGAGAGTATTTCATGTTTGATAAGTATTTCATTAATGTGCTTTATCATATAACTTTTGTTTAATATTTCTGGTTTAAAGTGCTTTGAAATTTGGGACTCAAAACGGAAAGTGCTATATAATTGCTAGTTCCTTGTCACGTTAACTGTGATGAAGGAAGAAGGAGAACCTGTATATTTCGCATTTTTGTGTCCCCGCACTCCAGAAATACGATTTATTCTGTGCCATTTTTGGCATCATAAATGCATGTTTGTAGAATAAATGTAGCAAGAGCAATGCTAAGCCTTGTCTTGTACTGTACCATATGCAATTCCAGGAGAGACAGAGAGGGGGCAACAGAGTGCAGAGAGTCGTGTTGCAGCCATGGGAGTCAAAAAGTGTGTCCGTGGCGTACACGCCCACCGAACACAAACCTGTTACGTCCCTGCTCCTCATCAGGTGCCCTGCTCTATATAGATATATTATATAACAAGCCGGTTTAGCAGAACTGCAGGAATAGTAATTTATTACAGAAAGAGTCACATAAACAAGTGGGGAGACTACGCAGCTGTCTGTGAAAGAATAGCAGCCATTCTGCATGATCAAGTATTGCTACACAGTGTTACACAGCATGCTGGAAACCTCTGCTTTCTTCTCTCAGGAACAACCTAACAGTGTTTGACCTGGTGCTGGTGAAGGGCTTTGGGGCAAGGGAACTCCTGCGTGTGGGAGGCAAACTTCCTGGCCCCGGGGCATCTCTCCGCTTCAACGTGCCCCAGTCCACGCTAATGGAGTGTAGAGATGGTGAGAGCAGTTTAGTTAAACCTAATGTGGTTATAGTAGAACACATTGGAGAGACCAGATTCATCCATTCAGAGACCAACAGTTTTATAAGTGGTTTATTATTTATAAGTGGTTTATTATTTAACAGGATCACCTTTGTGCAGTAACGTTTAGTCTTAATTTTTCTTGTGAATGCGTCTCTCAGGTCTACGCAGTCACACCAACAAGCCCCTGTTTGCCATCCAGAAGAGTTTTAAGGTGGAGAATGCGGGAGAGTTGCCTCTCACCGTCATGTCCATGAACATCAACGGCTATAAGTGTCAGGGCTTTGGCTTTGAAGTGCTGCAGTGCAGGTCCTTCAGCGTGGACTACAACTCCTCCTCCGAAATCACTATCGCGTAAGTCCCCAACGCTCCACTGAGGAGCGTGTTGTTGTTGTTGTTGTTGTTGTTTAGTATACGGATGATATGAAACAGCCAAGTTGCCGTTAACGACAGCTAGCTACAAGACACAAAACGCCTACAATTCGAAGTGCCCCGCCCCTTTTGCCATGGCCCGCCTTTTTTCACATGACCCGCCCCCTCATTGTTATTTTCCATTGTCAAGAACTGCCCATTATCTGGTGATAACCGTAGTCATACTAGTCATACCTTACTCCATACATCATCGGGTCCTTTTCTCATCGCATAGTCTAGCTAATCCCATTATTGACGTTTGTTTCTGAAAAATTAGTAGTTATCGCTACTTTTATTGCACTACGTAAACTCCTGACGGTGATTGGGCCAAGGGTGTTTGACTTTCTTTTGGCTTCTCCTCCCCAGGTTCACTCCTGACTTCACGTCGTCGTGGGTGATCAGAGACCTGACCTTGGTGACGGCGCGTGGTTCCGCTTTTCCCTTCACCCTGAACGTTACGCTGCCCCACCACATGCTGCCCCTCTGTGCCCAGGTCGTGCCAGGTCCCAGCTGGGAGGAGTCCTTCTGGGTTATCACACTCGTCTTTGCCTGGTAATTCTCCAACCCCCGCCCCCAAACACACACACACAATCTGTAGTTTATAAACTAATAAACTACAGATTTCTGATTTCTAATTTAGTTTGATCCTAAGCCATATCTTATGGAAAGATCCTGACAAATCGTGACAAAAAACACGTACACTCAGTCTGACATGCACGTATCGTGGGTACATTTTGGTATACTCCTTGTCAATATCATTAAATTATTATTTTTTTTTTTTATCCATTTTTCTGTGTATAGTAGAAATACTTAATATAGGGAATATTAAAGGATATGAACAAAATTAGATAAACAGGGTGCAGTGGTGTGTAGCTGGGTGCTATGTTTTAAGTGGCTGGGCTTCTATTGTTTTGTGGTTAGCTTCTCTCTGGCTGGAGTGTGTCTGATGGCCTTCCATCAGGCCCAGTACATCCTGCGGGAATTCTCCACCCCGGTGCCACGCAACAACCACAACCCCGCCCCTCGTGAGAATGGCTCCGTGAGCCACAATGCGGCTAACAGTGCCAGGTAACGCTGTTCTCTGCTATATACACACACACACACACACAAATATCCCTGTTCACTTGTCTCAACTTACAGCTAGCAGATATCCAGCTACCTGGATAACTGAAAACCTTCGTAGTAGTAGTCTGAGCTGATGCTTCGTCTGTGAGTGCAAACATTTGTCTCTTGATGAGCCTAATTCTATGATTTTTAAATGGGAGATTTAGAAAATGTGGTGTTTATGGGTGTTCGAGTCTCTACCGGTCTTTGGCACTTGCTTTCTGTTGGGGATGTTTTCGTTACTGGTGGTGTTTGTTAATTTGTATTTCTGCAGCAGGGGAAAGGGTAGCTGCAAGAACTACTCTGACACGTGCCACACGTCTGACAAAGGAAAGGGGCGGGGCTCCACGGCGGTGGCCAATGGGACGGTCCGTTCACAGACCACCTCCAAAAGGAGTTCCGGAGGCTCCTCCCAGCCTCAGAAGAAACACACACACAAAGTCTCCTTCCTGTACACAAGATACAAGTACAGCTCTGCGGCTCCGGCGAGCACGGCTGCTAACACTAACCCCCCAAACCCTCCGCAAGACGAGCAGAGAGAGGAACGCACCTTTGAGCAAGACCCTGATATTTGTAATAACAATAACAACGATGACGACGACGACGTCATCACAGGCGAGTCTCCCGTCCACGTGGAGAAGAAAGAGCAGGGCAGAGAGCCCAGCAGGGAGGGCAAGACGTCGTCAGGCGGTATGTTTCCTATGGAAACACTTCCTGGATTCCCTCAAAGCATTTCGGCCAATCGTGTGTCTCAGTCAGTGGATGGAGAGATGAACTGTTGTAGCAGAAAGAACGTTGAGGAGAAAAGGGAAATCCCAAACACTGAGGTAACAGAGTCTTTCCAGATAACACAGTAACACAGTTTTTGTTTTTTTTAGAAAGCTTTGTCTTTCTCCTGAATTTAGACTTGCTAAGAATTTGCTTAGATATCTTATTTACATTTGAAAGTGTTAAAGCAATATAATACTCTTTTAATGTGATTAAAAATTAATAAACTAAAAATATATATATTAATAATGACAGCCTTAATAATGTTGTTGTTGTTGCTGTTGTTTATTCTAATAATAATAATATCAGTACTATAATACCATCACTGTATAGTCTGTCTATAGTGTTGCATGGTAAAGGGAGAGAAACCCTCTTAACATTGTGTTGTATAGTAAGTGTTCCTGTACCTCTTCACTTTCAGAGAGAAATCAGCGAGAGGAAAAGCACAGGGAAGGACTCCGAGATGGGAGCGTGCGCGTCCAGGACCAAAGCAAAGAAGAGCTCGGGCAAGAACCGCAGGAGAGCTGTGGAAACTGTGCTTGGGTGAGTGGCCTACCGCACTGCAAATGACCCAGTCACACCCCACCACTCATCCAAACTTTGCCTTTGTCGTGATCCGAGTCCAGTTATTGGTCACACGTGGCCACGCCTGGTTCTGCTCACACGGTGTCGTGATGATGTAACCACAGGCTTCCTGAGAACAGCACTGTTATAGTGACGGAGAGCGAGAGAGGACCAGAGTGCAGAGAGCCTCATAACATGGCTAGAACCCACAACCACACCAATACAATCAAACTGGAGACTCCCAAGATGGCACCAGTAGTGGATGGCCCTGCCAAACCAAATGGTGAGGAGTTTGATGCAACCCGATGCCGCATGGCATATAAAAACCGTTATTTTTAGTGTGTTTAATAATTTGAACAAAATGAATTCAAAGTTAAAATCGTTTTCTTAAAATGTAACATTTGTTTATATATCCAAAATGTAGTCCTTGGCCTTCTGATGTGTAAAGTTGTAAAAGTTTGAGTTTTACCTCTATAGAAATGCAGGGAATGAATGGCTGAAAGCTTCCCATTTTTACCCTGGGTTCTTCCTGTATTAGTTTGTCCGTATCTGAGCTCTGATCCCCTCCTCTGACTCTGAGGCTTGTGTTTATTTTTGCTCAGGCATGTGTTTGGGCAGACCTCGACGGAAGGTTCCGGAGAGGCGGCCTCAGTGGGAGTCGGGCTCAGACTCGGGCAGCTCGTCGGGCAGTGTGAGGGCCAGCCGCGGGTCCTGGGGCAGCTGGAGCAGTGCCAGCAGCATGGAGGGGGAGAAGGAGCCCATCAGAATCCATGGCAGCAGCACCACCCGCAAGAGTGAGAGACGCATGCACACAAACGCAGACAATACCACCACCCACGAGAGTCAGACACAACGCGCAGACACTGCAGTGCCCCCATCAGGTTCTGCCCCTGTGATACTTGCTGAGTCTGCTTTTCTCCTCCGCAGGAGATGCCCCTCAGTACAGCACATACTCCACTGAGCGTGACTGCTTCCTCCACAGCCGCTGCACCTTCAAAACGCAGAGGTACCTATTTAAGAACTCGGGCGGCACATTGGCCATCCGACGTAATCAAGTGTGTGGGCCGCCAGGGGGCGAAAAGGCCTGGGTCTGTTGTGTTTTCTGTGCGTTAACTGCGTGTTTAATCGGTGCGCAGTCCGAGTGCTGTGTGTGTGACGGACGTGTGCCAAAGCCCTGAGACTCCTGCCCCCTCTGCTGTCTTGGCCAGCTTCACTGATGTGGCTGCTAGTCTGGACAGAACTTCAGGTGCGCATAGCCCAGATGCAAGTAACGCACCACATCATGAACCTCTGAGTTTTTTGTCGTCGTCCCCCTATGTCAGCCTCTGTGGATGAAGTCTGACACGCAGCAGATTAGAACGGGAGAGCGAGGGTCACTCAACACTTATTTTCAGTCTTTACAGAAGCTGTTTGCCATTTGTTTTATCACTTTTTAATATCTTGTTCAGATCAATTTGGAGTTGATAAAATATTTCTCCATGTCTTTAGATGCTGCCACTGCCTATGTTCCAGACGAGACATGGTCTGCCCACTCGGTGCCACTGACCAATGGCTTTAGGTACAGCATGCCAGAGCCGATCAATTTTGTATCCCAGAGCTCTGCCTCGAGCCCATTTAGTGGGTAAGACATGAAGTTATTTTCTGTTATAAAAAAGACCCTTTTGCACTTTTATTCATTTTACTATGAAATTAGGGACATGTTATATGCCCCTAAAATGTTATATAAACATTTTTTTGCATTTATAAATCGCATGCGTGTTGATTTTGTGTTTTGGTTCTATGGTGTTCTAGAAATTTCCCTTGGAACAATGCAGCCAGCCAATGCAGCAACGCCTATTCCTACTGTCATCAAAATTACATGTTGGCTGGTAAGATCCAGTCGTCACATGAGTTAATTTTGATCTTAATCTTTTAAAATTGGTAAAAAAGATCATAACATTTTGCTTTGTACACCTAAGGCAACGGCAATTACCAGAACGCCTTCTCGAGCCAAGAAAACCAAACGATGCCCGCTGGCCAGCAGTCTGTCTGGCGTGAGGAAGCAGTGCAGGAAGTGGCCTCGTCTTGGGGCATGACCAGCTGTGTGGGCAGCAAGGTTGGCATCCAGAACTTTCTGAGTCTGAATTGTCAGCTTGTCCGTCCCCGTAGTGTGGCTCCAGCTGTCCTGCAGTGTATGCCACTTCCTGTGTGCTTCGTGTCTCTTCACTTTATACTGTAGCTAACAGCCACGCGCTCCCTGTATGACAGCCAATCACACAGTAAGACTGGAGGAGTGATCCATCTGGATTGACAGGGAGATGGATTAAGCCATCCTCCCAGCCAATCAGAGCACCTGTGATCTAGTGCCTGTGTCAGTGTTGGGACTCAGCATGTGCACTGTGATTTTAAGTGGTTTTAGCAAAGGGGGCCACTTCAACATTTCTCACTCTTCTTCTTTCTCTCTCTCTCTCTCTCTCTCTCCCTCAGCCATTTTTCTCAGGCACCAGAAGCCTCTCCCCCATCTCTTCCAGTCTCTTCGGCTCCATCTGGACACCTCAGAGTGAACCCTACCGGAGCCACTTTCCCCCTGACCGCTCCGCGCCCACCTCTCCGCCCACCACGCCAGTGTCGCCCTTCAGCCGAGAGCCGGGCGGGGCCTGCCCCGCCAAGCAGTACTCCAGCTTCAACCCGTTCGGCCCACGCATGAACCTGGACATCTGGAACTCATCCTCCAACCGCAGCTCCACATCACAGCTCTCCAACGATTCCGGATATTGCGGAGACGTGTAAGCGGGAGCCGGATGGAGGAATGAGGGCGCTATCGCTGCATAAGGAATAAGGAGGGGTGGGGGGGGAAAGAATGTGGATTTTATTAATAAAGAAGAAAAATGATTTTTTTTTTTTCTTTTATGTTCCATCCCCCCCCCCAAAAGAGTTAATTGTCGTGCAAAAGTTAAGCCTTTTGTTGTATATTTTTCTAGATGTTTTGCAGATTTGACCATACAAAATTAAAAAAAAAAAAAAAAAGTTTTGTATGGAATTTGTGCAGTGGATTTCTTTTGTCAAATCAAGTAGAACTTTGTCATCCCACACATATGCACAAGTGTGTAATGGAAAGAAACCACATTCCTCCAAGACTAACCGTGTCTGTTTTTACAGGACCACACAGTACAGATAACCATTTAGAACAAGACACAACTGAGGAATATCTGCTGTTTTTTCTTTAGTTCTCAGTGTAACGTTTCAGCATCGAAACGTATTTATGAGGCGTTTAGGTCCACGTTCATAAACGTCTAAGGCGGAACAATGTTCAGTCCCGCAGTACCTATAGGGGGCACTAGGTGGCGATAAGCACGTAAACGCGAGGTTCCGACTAATCGAAACGGGCAAGAACTCGCCGGAAGTAGGGTTTTCATGTCCGGGTTTCTCCTGGCGTGTGCTGCAATTTTCTTTTAGTCTTAATTTTGCGTTAACAAGTTTAAAAAAGAACCCTAAAGAAGCGCGAACATGACGGAGGTATGTAACGTGTCGCTAAGAGCTGCGTTTTGTTACAATTTTATGCTTTGGAAGAGCGGAATTTATGGTTGTAGTGCTTGATTTGTTTTGCTTTAGCGCCTTGTTTCATATAAATACTTAAGCTATATGTTTGTTTAAACGGGCCCTGTCTAAATAGTTAGCTAGATTGTTTTGTTTAATTGTGTCCTGTGTAAATCCTTAACTCTGTTCAACCTGTATTAAACACTTAACGAGCGGTGTTGGTGTTCGGTTTCAGGACGTGCAGAAGCACTCGGTTCACACGCTTGTTTTCAGGTCTCTTAAGAGAACCCACGACATGTTCGTGTCCGATCACGCAAAACCGGTATCACTGGACGAAGAAAGGTGAGATGGCTCCCCTAAACGGCAATAAACTGATTCTGTCGTTAGTTGGGTGAGCTTTTGGGGGACCGTTGCAAAAATAACGAGCAGTTTTGTTTTGAATCGATCCTTTCTTTAGTCACAAGGTTAAGGTGGCGGTAAAATTAAGGACGGAATATGGACCGGTGTTACACATGCCGGTTCTTAAGGAGGGAAGAGTCAAAGGAGCTCTTAGCACCGATCCGTACGACACTTCAGGATACCCGCCGGCCGGTGAGTGTGACCATCGTTACCTGCTTACCTGCTCGCACGAAGGTAGTATAACCTAACCGCTCAGAAACTATAAAGGTCCTGGTTTTCTCGCTAAACACAATTGCAGTAAATCTAATAAGGTTTGCCACATTAAAAAAGTGGTCCACGATAGGTGGAAAACTAAACATGTTTGTACATGAATCTCCGAATTGGTGTTTTGTAGTGAAATTGTTCGTATATTTCTACAGATGGTGGTCCAGAATACCTCATCACAGGAACCCATCCATACCCATCTGCACCAGGTGTGTGGCCTCAAAATGGCTTAAATCAGATTTTGGTGTTCATGCTGTGTTGGAGTTGTTCTACTCAAGGGCTTTGTGAAGAGCAGTGAACTGTGGTATCGTGTGCCTCCACGAATGAGGAGGTGTCTGGAAGAGTTCTTCTGATAAATCTGTATAGCGTGCTTGTAACTGCGTCTTTACACAAGTCCTGGTGTAGACCGCATCATAGGTGTGCAGTGCTGTAGGTGTCTGACACGGAGTGTTGATGATTGCGTTTAGGAGTGGCTCTCACCGCTGACACTCAGGTGCAGAAGATGCCCAGTGAAGCAGGAGTTCATTCCATGGCCCTGGCTCTGCCTCCTTCACAGGCTAGGTAACCACACACAACCCCAGGACTGCCCAGGGGCTCTGGGTACAACTCCGGAACTGCCCTGGGGAGTGGAAGCGCTGCTGGGACACATGTTTCCTCAGAGGAAAATGAGCAGAACTTTGAAGCTGCCAGTTGGCATTACGGAGGTTACGAACATTGTAGCAGTGTGTCCCATTTGTATGAAAACCCTCTATTTCTGAAAATTACAATGCCGTCTTGGCGTCCTTCTTAGTCAGTAAGCACAGTAGTCTTGAGGTCCTCTTGGACTCCCTTAAGCAGAGGTCCTTTTTAATTGTGCTTAAATGATTCTCTGCCATGTGTTGTAAATCTGCCCAGGTGAACTTAAAATCATTTCACATGGTTCCATCCTCTTGGGCATCTAATGGAGCTTAAGCCAACTTTTAGGGCAGTTCTTAGAAAAGCATGGACCAAAACATCCAGTTTGGAGCATTTTCTGTTTTAAAGGCTGAGTCCTGGTGCAGACAGGCATGTATTTGTGATAGTTACTGAGTGTCTGTGCGCGTTGATTATTATTTTTTTTTTTTTACAGGCAGGATGCAGCACGCACTGCAGCCAGTGTTGGAGAGATCCACAGACACGCCGGCGGGGCAGAGCGATCCCAGCCACCACAGCACACACTGGTAAGGAGAACGCATCCCCTCCTCCACCAATCACTAACCAAAGAGTTAATAAACCACGTTGGTTAGAAGTGGGCCAGCCGAACAGGCAGCTGTGTACTGCCGATGACTTCAAGGACTTCATTTTGGCACCAGGTATTCTAAAAGGACTCCGTCGCCTTGGTTACCAGTCTTTACTGTCCTGTGTCTCCTCCCAGGCCATCATGGAAGGTGGTATGAAGACTTCAGCGTTGGTGCCCCGCAAGGCGCCCACCATGCCCAAACCCCAGTGGCACCCGCCCTGGAAGCTCTACCGGGTGAGCAGCATGTGGCAGACAGGGGACACCACCTGTCTCTGCCAAGCACTCTGGAGGTTGCATAGCGATGCCCTGAATTGTTTCTCCGCCGGTGTTGCCTTGCTGCTGTTAATGCTATCCGCTGCAGGATGGCGTGTGGAGTTGTGTTTCTCATGCGTCTGTCTCTTGCAGGTTATCAGTGGTCATCTGGGCTGGGTCAGATCTATAGCAGTGGAACCTGGCAATCAGTGGTTTGTGACCGGATCAGCTGACAGGACCATAAAGGTACGAGGGAAAGGCTCTTTTGCCGCGCGTGTCTGTGTAAAGATCGGGGTGGGTGGGTGGGTGTGTGTGTGTGATTTGAACCGGTGTCGCGTATCTGCAGATCTGGGACTTGGCCAGTGGGAAGCTGAAGCTCTCTCTGACCGGCCACATCAGCACGGTGAGGGGGGTGGTGGTGAGCTCCCGTAGCCCTTATCTCTTCTCCTGCGGGGAGGACAAGCAAGTCAAGTGCTGGGACCTCGAGTACAACAAGGTACCACTGTTGATACTCGCATTGCCACAAAACGGCACGTGTGGGTTTTTTTTAATTGTGGTGTTTTTCTTTTACTAACCCAGGTGATTCGACACTACCATGGGCACCTGAGTGCTGTGTATGATCTGGACCTCCACCCCACCATCGACGTCCTGGTGACATGCAGCCGGGATGCTACCGCCAGAGTAGGGACACACGCGTGCGCGCACATGTTTTCAACGTGCATGTGGTTACAAACAGCGAGAATCGTTTTGGTCCTGGTTTGAGAGCTCTGTGTGTGCCTAACTGAGCAAGCAGTTCAGTTACCACTTGGCAGCGAGGACATAGCTTTTTTTATTCTTGTGTGTATGTGGTTTATAGGTATGGGACATAAGGACAAAAGCTAATGTGCACACGCTCACTGGTCACACCAACACGGTTGCCACAGTGAAGTGTCAGAGTGCAGAGCCTCAGATCATCACAGGTGAATGCCCTCTTCCCTCTTTACAAGGTTGAACCACGTACAGCAATCATGTAGGACTTGTGTACGCTGGTCCGATCTGTGACGTGATGCTCTAATTCCAGCTGTAGCAGTATGGAGTTAAAAACAGTGGCACGTACCCATGCGGTTTGCAGTAAACTAGCCTTTGTTGCGTTTCGTTGTTGGGCTGCAGGTAGCCATGACACCACAGTCAGACTCTGGGATCTAATTGCCGGGAAGACGAGAGCCACGCTGACCAATCACAAGAAGTCTGTGCGAGCAGTGGCTCTACACCCGCGACAGTGAGGCCCTGTTGACCTTCAGATTCCAAACATAAAGCTAAATACATGTTAATAGTATCTGGCTAAACATCACAAGTATGTAAATGATAAATCTGTGCTTCCTTCCTATTTATTTAGGTACACCTTTGCCACAGGCTCCCCAGACAACATAAAGCAGTGGAAATTTCCGGACGGAAACTTCATTCAGAATCTGTCGGGACATAACGCCATTATAAACACGCTTGCTGTCAACTCTGATGGAGTCTTGGTTTCTGGAGGTAAGCAGTTCTTGTCTTTAATGTCCCTACAAACTGAGTATGCCTTGTGCGTTACGAATGACATCAGTAGAATGCAGAATAATTGCCATTATTTATAACATTTGGTAAATTTAGTTGTTTTGCATTCTGTCTCCTCATTTTCTCTCCGTTTCTCTACCCTCCCTTTTGCGGGCCTTCCCCTCTCTCAGCTGATAACGGTACAGTCCACCTGTGGGACTGGCGGACAGGCTACAATTTCCAGCGGATCCACGCAGCCGTGCAACCAGGATCTCTGGACAGCGAGTCCGGGATCTTTGCTTGCGTGTTCGACCACTCTGAGAGCCGCCTCATCACAGCGGAGGCGGACAAAACGATCAAAGTGTACAAGGAGGACGACACAGCGGTGAGAGGCGGCTCTCTTCATCCACAGTTACAGTCACAATAACCATAACATCAGATCACACCCACAGCAGCCTTTTGTACATGTTTCCTTTCATTTCGGTTCCAAATGCTTCACATAAGTTTTAATAAATAGAGGCAATAACAAAGTGAAAAGGTTCCATATGCAGATGTTTTAAACGCATTGTATATATTTAATCATACCATAGCTTGTGGCAGGGTTCTTGAGCTTAATTTCCTAACATAAAACAGAACGTAAAACACAGTGGATTTAGGTGTGGATTTAGTTGTTATCTACTTGTTGATCGTTGAATCTTTAAAGTAAGTGTCTGTAGTGTGCATGTTCAAGAATTATGGGCTGTTCTTAAAAGACTAAAACGGAAAAGCAGATGATATCTACTCAGTGTGTCCATGTCTGTTCAGGCACAATCACTTCGACAATTTCTGAAGCCTTTTTAATATTTATTTTTGTTTGTGTTCCAGACTGAGGAAACCCATCCTGTCAATTGGAAGCCTGATATTATCAAGAGAAAGAGATTTTAAGTCTTCAGTGTTCTATTTTATTTTGTTTACAGTTGATATGACCCTCATGCTGTGTGTTAGCAAATGATTGACATTTTAATGAGCCTCTTCATCGAGAACATTTGGACTCAAATTACAATCTTGTTTTCTGATTCTCTTTGGATCCATTTAAAAGCACGTTTTGGTAGAGAAATAAAGAGAATGCATTTCCATCACCTTCCACAACTTTGGCTAAAAAGTTTATGAAAAGGCTTTTTCCTTTGTACACACATTTTCTTGTTTGATTGAAAAGTGGATTTGGATCAACATTTAAAACGTTACTATCAGAATTTGGATGCATTTCTGTCTGCAAGTAGTTACTGCTAATCATAGCCTTTATTGTCAGTTCAGCATTTAAAGAAAACAAAAAAGCCGTGTAAGATGCTTCCTGTGTGTTTAAAGCGGATGGTAACTTTATAACATGATGAACCAACTCTACCCTGAGCGGGGAAGATGTGACATGTTAAACAGCACTAATGTTAGCGGAAGATATCGGTGCTCTCTGATACCCACTCAGTCCTGCTTAACAGCGGAAGCTTCCGTCCGCTGTCTTAAACCTCTGTCCTCAAATGCCTTGAGCAGGTAAGGCGGGGCAGGTGTGCTTCTCCGCCGCTAGATGGCGCTACCGCTCCGGCTCATTAACTTATCTGCTCCTGGATCGCGTGAACCGAGTGGCTCGTTGCGCGCAAGACCGCGCGCAACCTTTCGTCACGCGGACCCGACTTGGAGCCGCGCGCTGCGCTCGGGTTGAGTGGGTTGCACCTGCTCGTGGCGGTTCTCGGGGTGCCTTGTAGACGTACAATAGCCGAAGTAGTCAGCAAACGGCTATAAAAGAGGTCGGGAGTAAAAAGACGCTGCTGCTGTGTAAACTGAGCAACGTTCCGGTCAAGCGCCAACTTGCGACTGGCTGCGTAAAGTGAACGTGGGCTGTACCAGTCCTCTCCGGCTGGTGTAGTCTGGGCGTGAGTATGATGGGTAAAAATGACCATTTTAAGCAAAATTGTTAAAGAGCATTTTGGACGTGATAGGTGAAAATGGAATTCTCTGCAAGAGCTCTGTTAAAACTTTTCGCCATTTTATTACAGTGCATAAAGTTGTCGGCGCAGGTGTATAACCTCAGTCTTTCCGTTGAGGAAGGCTTACCTGCGAGGACGGTAGTCGGAGACATGAAAGCTGTATTACCGGCCGCTGTGCCGACTAGCGGATTTTTTATATCCGAGAGCAGAGACTCTGATGTTTTCAAAGACCTAAAAATAGACGGAGACTCCGGTATCATCTCCACCACGGCTGTGCTGGACCGGGAGAGCAGAGACAAGTACGAGTTTTCCGCTGCCACGTTGGCTGGAGAGGTAATCAGAGTTAAAATTGTGGTCACGGATGTGAACGACAATTCTCCTGCATTCCCGGCTGCGACTGCGGAACTGAACGTCTCAGAGTCATGTCTTCCCGGATCGCGCTTTGAAATCGACGGCGCCCGAGACGAGGATGAGGGTCAGTATGGGATTCGAGGTTACAGAATTATGGAAGATGCAATGGAGGAAACGTTCAAAGTGGAGGCTAGGAGCGGGCAAGACAATGAGCTCCACATAGACCTGATTCTCATGAGAGAATTGGACAGAGAAATGCGAGGTTTCTACAGCCTAACCATTGAAGCTTTTGATGGAGGTACTCCACCAAAAACTGGCCAGTTGCAGGTACAGATTAATATTTTGGATGAAAATGACAACCAGCCTATGTTCAATCAAACTGAATACGGAGCGGCATTACTGGAGAACGTGAATCTTTTTACACCCGTGTGCCAGGTGTACGCTGTAGACCCAGACCTCGGCAGTAACGGCCTGGTCGCTTACGAGATTAATCGGTGGCAGAGTGACCCGAATGAGTTCTTCATCGTTGACAGAAGTGCAGGTGTCATTTGCGTGAACAAGCCTCTGGACTATGAAAGCCAGTCGTTTTTCGAGCTTGTCGTAACTGCATGGGACCATGGGGCTCCTCCAAAGTCCAGCAGCACGACTGTGAGAATCAGACTTCTGGATGTCAACGATAACAGCCCACATATTAATATTCTGTTTCTGAGTGAAACAGGGGATCCAGAGGTATCGGAGGACGCTGGCTGTGGGGAGTGTGTTGCCAGGATCTCTGTCTCGAACCCGGATCTGTGGGAGATTGGTGAGATCTGGGTGTCCCTTGAAGGTGGAGAGGGGAAGTTTGCCCTGAAGCACACAGATGAATTTGTGTTTGCTCTCTGTGTGGAAGGACCACTGGACAGGGAGCAGAAGGATCTTTACGAGCTCACAGTGATCGCCTCTGACTCTGGCTTTCCGTCCCTGAGAAGCATGCGGACGTTTCTCCTACGGGTCACCGACATGAATGACAACCATCCGGTCTTCGAGCAGAACACCTACGAGGCCAGTGTTCCAGAAGACGCCCCTGAAGGGAGCTCCGTCCTGCAGGTGAGGGCCCATGACGACGATGACGATTCCGGAATCTTCTACTCGATCCTGCAGTCGGCGCAAGAGCCCCTAGTGAATATTGACCCCCACACAGGCCTCATCACCACGGTGGCAGGCCTGGACCGGGAGAGAGAGCCACGTCTGGCCTTCCTGGTGGTGGCCGTTGATGGGGGCTTCCCTCCTCTGACCTCCACAGCCACTGTAAGCATCCATGTGGTGGATGTCAATGACATCAAGCCTGTGTTCAAACAGCAGTTGTACAATGTGACCATCCAGGAGCATCTGGCCATTGGAACATGCTTTCTACAGGTATATCTGGGATGTTGTATTGATTAGGTTCTGTTGGCTCAATAGTTAAGGTATTGAACTAGTGATCAGACGGTTGAGGGTTCGACCACTGCCAAGTTGCTTTTGGGCTGCTGTGCAAGGCCTTTAAGCCTCAATTGTTCCAGTTGTGTTCATGCTTTGGAAGTTGCTTTGGATAAAAGTGTAAGCTAAATGCCATACATGTAAATCATTAAAAGTTTCTTAAAAGTTATAGTTGTGCACTACAGACAGGTAGGTATCCATTACAGTAATTAATCATCCATGTGGGTGTAATACAATTTCTCCATGTCGGGTCCATAGGTACTAACAGTTATAAATCAAAATGAATGCTTATTCCAGGCTTGCACTGAAATATAAGCTTGATTAATTTGTTTGTATTCTGCATGACATCACATGCTGACAAGATAGGAAAAACCGTCAGTTAACTACAACACACACACACACACTGCTGTCTTATGGAGTAGGAGACAGCGCTAACTGACAGTGCATAAGCAAAAGTGCTTTCTTCCCTAAATACAAAGACAGCAGTGTTTCAGTGAAAAGGAAAGATGTCCTGTCTCTCCCTTAGTCACCGTGTGTGTGTGTGTGTGTGTGTGTGTGTGTGTGTGTGTGTGTGTGTGTGTGTGTGTGTGTGTGTGTGGCAAACTTGAAGCCTGGTACTGCCTTTCTGTGCCCTGGTACAACAAGTCAAACAGTGGCAGAGGATTCAACCACTACTGCATTATTCTTCATATATTTTACTTTCATTATGGATCAGTAATAGTTTGGACAGCTATGAAAACTTTAATGTCTGTTATTATTAACACACCAGTATCTAAGATTCCATTCTATTTTTCACTCCTGAGAAACCATGGGACAACCCCGAACTTGCATACATATCGAGCTTTTAATGGTCTCAACAGCAAATAACTAGAAAGCATTATAGACCCAAATGTGTTAGTTTGAATGTTATATGATTTGTTATATGATTTGTTAGGACCTTTTAAAGTTAATTTTGGGCTTGGCCCATTTTTTTACCCTGATGTGTATTCTCATGGTTAGTTTGGTCTAGTGGTTATCCTGCTTTAACACACCCTGTTCAGGTTCAGCACAGTTAGGCATCAGAAGCATTTAGCCATGGAAAACACTGAGCAGCACTGTAGCTCTTCAAAAACACACCGTGACATGTGTGCTCCAGATCCGTCTCTAAAAACACACTGTGACGTGTGTGCTCCAGATCCAACTCTAGGAACACACTGTGAGGTGTGCTCTAGATCCCTCTCTAAATCTGTTCAATGAGCAGAATTAGCAGCTTGGTTGAAAATGACATGGCATGAAGATCACCCACTTGTCTAATCATTCTGCAGTAATGTGTTATGGGGAGGCATCTGTGGCCTCTGGACAGGTGTAAAGGGCTTTTGTTCACCTGCACCACAGTCACTCTTGTGGGCATAAACCCTAAAACCTTCAGCGCAATAGATCACTCAGGTCTAGTACATTTGACTTTCTAGTACATGTTTAAAAGGCTGCCCCTGAACAGCATGATCCATTATGGCTATTCATGCATAAGGATTTTCGTTGTATTAAAATTGAAGTAAGATAGCTAAATTAGGCTTGTTTAAAGTCTGTCAAGTCTGGACTTGTTCATTCGTTACCGAGGCGAAGGTATGAGAGAAGAGGATCTCCTATCTTGTTGCTTTTCGACCTTGGCCAAAGGTTTCAAGGTCCCCGTGGCCCACATGACTCATAAATCGCCGCATGACATCACCTTTATTGCAGGGAGAGTGTTGATCACACGCTGCCGAATGCAGGGCTGCACGTTGCACGTATTTGCAGAGCTACTCTACACACTAGTAGCTCTGCAATAAAAGCTCACTACTCAGGATGAAGTAAGGAAGGTTTAGTTTAAAGTGTAAGTTTTCAGGGATGATTTTTTTTACACTTTTAGTTTATAGTTATTTTTTATTTTATAGCTTTAACCTTTACTGTAGTTTTAGTTGACTTTTAAGGACTTGTTCTCTTTTATATTTAAGGTGTGCTGTCATCTGCTGTATGTTGCTGTCATTTCAATGCCCTCTGTAGGTTACTGATTGCAATTGCACATTACAGTTACCGGTGTATTGGTTACATATTGCAAATGTATTGAAATATGAAAACAGTTACTATGATGGAATCTGTTTACAGGAGGATGAGGAGATTTGAACAGTTTTATTCTCCATTCAGGGTTCTATTTTGAGGGCTCGTGGAGAACAAATGGATATGTTTGTACTATATTAGTCCTAAATGTGACATACATGGTGCATCTTCTTTGTATATAGCTAAAATAAGCCTGACTAAAATTGAGTCACATCAAGTCACATCTCAGGTATAAAAACACAAAAAAAAAACTTTATGTCGGAGGTGTGTTAAACATCTCTTATTATACTTACCTTGTCATGTCCCTACCTGCCTAAATAAATAAATAATGGTAATTATCTTCACAAACACACAATAAAAAAAAATATCTTAGGGATCGAGCATTTGGACTTAACAACGTGCCAAATGTGAAGGCCTTCATGTAATAGTAACAACTAATGCAGAGCACTAGAAGCTAAATAAATATACCAGTGGTCCGGTTGTGGGTGATGTCCCTAGCACATGTTTATCAGGCTCAGCAGTGGCGTTTTCACCCATGACAGTGTCCCTGCTGGATCATCCACCACTCAAACATGTCCAGGCAGCCGAGGACCTCATCCAGATAATCAAGTACTCCTGAAGGCATTAATGGGCAGTAATGGACAGGGCAGCAGTGAACCAGATCCATGTTGGGGACCTGAAATATCGGCACGTTTAAGATATCTGTACACCCAGAATGTTTGAATTATTACCGGAAATAGAAATGTTATCAGAAGTGGATAACCAACGCAGCCTATTGTATTTTTCCATAGAACAGGTTTTTGATGACAGGTTATTTGTTTGTAAAGCATATTTTTCAGTCGGTTAGAGATTAATGCCCTCTTAAAAGTTTTGTAAGACTTAAAACAAGTTGTAATTTGTGTAATTTGTGAAACTACTGATCACGTCCAGGTCCTTGCAGAGGATGGTGACAGTGGTGAGTTTGGAACAGTGCGCTACTCCTTTTCTGACGGGCTTGATGGTGAAGACACACATCCTCTCTTCCACATTGATCCTGTTACTGGGGAACTCTGCGTATCTCGGGACGTTGACCGCGAAACAGGCCTTGTGACCTTTGACCTTCTGGTAAAAGCTGAAGATTATGTGAGTGAATAGGGGTATTTTTTTTTCCCCAAATGTCCCCAAAGAACTAGGTAGTCTGTGCATTCTTAGATTTCACTATAAATGTACAGGTACTCTCTCTCATATTCTGTGCTAGGTCACGTAGAAATAAAAAGAAAATATTTACTTAATGCATTTCGAATAATTATAGCCAGAATATATAAACCAAATCTGAATCTTATGCTTGTTTGTTTTCTTGCTTATTTATTTGTTTGTTTGTATGTTTGTTTGCATATTTGCATAGCCTCCAAAGTTAAAAACAAATCCATTTCTATTATTCTCCATTTCCATCTTTCTCCTCAGGGAGCCCTCAAGTCCGAGGCATATGTGCACATTGATGTGGAGGACGTGAATGACAACGCTCCGGTGTTTAACTCTGACAAGTATGTCACAAGCATAAGCAGCCATACTCAGCCTGGAGATGAGATCCTCAGTGTGATTGCTACTGACCGGGACTCGAGCAACTGTGGACGAATCACGTACGAGCTTTTGCCTGGAGACGATGCCTCTCTTTTCTCTGTGGACCAATCAACAGGTAAGGGGGTCTGAGTCAGGTCTTTGTTCCAACTGAGAGCAGTCTGCAGACACACATGTGACCCTGTTTAAGGTATCACTTTTAGACCCTTAACATTGTTTTGACAGCGTTTTCAGATAGTGGTATTTGATCTGCACAGTATCCCGAAGTGTATACATAGTGAAGGACGTGACCACACCAGCTGCGAACCGCATAACCAAACTTGAGCTCCACGCACCAGTCCGAATGGAAAGCTCTACACACATTTACTTATTTATGATTACACCATGTGTGCTTCTACAAAGCTAACATGCTATTAATTCAGTCCAATTAAGGCTGAACACTTAAATCAGAGCATATTCCACATTTAAAATTGTTTAGGGTTTATCCCTATCCCTTTTTTAAATGCATAGGAATTGTATACATTATATGTATAGAGTCATATTTGCAGTGCTGCAGTGCTGTGTTGATAAGTTTCCAATTAAAGGCAGACTGCTTAACTGCTAAACGCCAGCTAAATGCAGATGTTCCTGTGTGTGTGTTTCTGTAGGCAAAATCTCTCTGTCCTCTCCGCTCTCCCAGACGGGAAGAAGCACAATGAAGCTCTCAGTCTCTGCCCACGATGGAGAGGGATTGGCTGCCCTGACGCCTGCTGACGTCACCGTCGCCGTCCTGCACACTGACCATGCCCCTGTAATCTTCCTGAAGTCCCATTACAGCTTCAGCGCTCCAGAGGACACGCCCCCCGGCACCTCTGTGGGAACTGTGCAGGCTGTTAGACCGCCCAGTGAGTCTTTTCATATAAAGGCCTCGGTGTATATCCTCATTATGTCAGTATGCCTTGTTTGTCACCCCCGAGGTCACATAAATGCATAACACCTTGGGCCGTCTCATCTTGCCGAGACACATGATGTCATATTAACTTTAGGCAATGTTGCATTAATGCATTAAGTAGCATTAATGGGACGTTGTGTTCGGTTTATGCAGTTTGAAGGGTGCAGCTGAACGGAAAGATGTCCGAATTGGCCTGGTAGGAGTGGGCGGGGTCAGTAGTGAAGTGGGAGGAGTCAGGGCAGAGTGAAAGAAGTAAAGGGTGAGCTAAAGGAAGGATGGCGTCAGTCAGCCTTGCTGGTCAGTGCTGTATTTTCTTTTGTCCTACGAATAGGAGACATTTCCTGCCGACATTTCACTCTTTACTACCCTACTCACTGGAGGTGGTAAGTTTAGCAAAGTGTGGAACAAAAGGCCATCTCTCTCCTTATACTGAGTGATGCGGCGTTCTCAGCTCACAGTCGTAACGCTGCTGGCCCGAGTGCCACAGGCGCGGGGGCAGGACGCACAGACTTCCTCGTTCGTTCATGACATTTATTGACATATAACACGAACAACACAAGTGGCACTCGCATACAATTACAAAGGTGAACATTATTAACATTTAACACTGACGATATACACATAAACACGAACTGGTGAAAACAAACACAGACGTTACGGGCTACAGCTATAGTTCACATTAGCGACTCACGTAGAGACATTGGTAGCGACAATGACCAACAAAGGGAGCACCCATGGACGGGTTTAAATACATTTTTTAAATACACGGTACATTTGTGGATCCCCCTGCACGCAGCGGGCCGTACCACGTGACTCTGGTGCGGGGGGGGGGGGGGGGGGGCAGTACGTGACAATAGTTAATTCAAACTCTCACACACATTTATGCAATTTACTTTTGTTGAATGGAAGACAGTTGAGGATATAATTTAGATTAGCCGCATCTTATCTGAATAATCCTCCTTATTGGAATTTGGTTGAAATATAGGTCTGGGAAAATGGAGCAAATCTTTTAATAAGATTTCTTTTTCCTTCTTATAAATGTATGTCATAAAGCAGTGGCATCATGTAGTTAGCCTTACACATGACAGCCTAACCCAGGATTTGATTAACACTGTATCTTAGAAATAACATGTTCTAAATCGATTTTTAAAATCAGGTTTGTTTGTTTTTTAATATTTTGTCGTATAATGTGTATTTAGTTGAAGTAATTGTACAGAGATCGGAACATAGTGTTATTTATAAGGCAGCAAAACATGACATGCATACAGGAGTTTTAAGTACTGCTAACCATACTAACCGATTATATCCTTTTCTTAATATCTTTAAAACGTGTCATATGTAGAAAAGCCACTTTACGGATTAACTTTTGTTTTTTAAAAGAATTTGAAATGCCACGGTCCATTTTTAATTCTTATTTATAGGCATTGATTAGTAAATGTGTATTTCTAATGGATGTTAATATATTGTCTCACCTGCAGATACAGTGGAAGCACTTTCGTATCGAATCTCCTCAGGTGACCCGCAGGATTTGTTCTCTGTAGATGCCCAGTCAGGTGTCATCTCTAACATCCTGACTCTGGACCACGAGTCCCTGCCCTGGGTCCTGCTCACCATCCAAGCACACATGGGCCCTGCACCTATCTATAGCAGCACCTACGTCAATATCACCATCACCGACACCAACGACAACCCGCCCGTCTTCACGAAGACGTCCGACAGCATCACCATATACCGTAATACTCCACCCGGGACAACGTTCTTCATCGCACACGCTCACGACCGAGACAGCGGCAGCAACGGGCGGATCCGTTACGCTCTCCGTCCCGAGAGCCATCGGTTCGTGATGCACCCCATCCTCGGGACGCTCACGCTAAACAGTGAAGTCTGGAGAGACGCCGTGGAGAGATACGAGCTCACCGTGGTGGCTGAGGATGAGGGCACTCCTTCGCTGAGCTCCTCCCTGGGCCTTGTGGTGGAGCTCGAGGACCCAGCTCCAGCAGATGCCGCTCTTGCCTTTGAGACTCTGTTCTACCAAGTGGAGATCGGGGAGAGTTCCCAGAGTGACACCCGTGTGATCCAAGTGCGTGCCCATGTGACCAGGAGCTTGCCTGGGTCTGGTTTGGCCACGTCAGCCCCGGTACTCACCTACACCCTAGAACCTCTCTCCGGTCCACCACCTTTCTTTCTCCAGCCAGACAGCGGCTGGCTCTTCGTGGCTCGGAGTCTCGACTACGAGTCAGAGCCCTCATACAGGTTCGGCGTTCGGGCCACGGTTAGGGATGGGTACGTGGAACTGACCGCCACGGCATCTGTGGTCATCATCGTGCGGGATGAGAACGACAACGCGCCTGTGTTCGGGAGAGGGAGGTACTTTTTCAGTGTGCCAGAGGGGCCCAACCCCCACGGTCTGATCGGAACCGTGAAAGCTAGAGACAGAGACTCATGGAAAAATGGACAGCTGTCCTACATCCTGCTGTCTGACGGGAAACACTTCCGCATCAACTCCCAAACAGGTGGAAGACCTTTTTAGCTTAGCAACCTATGCTTGAGCATGATATAATTCCTTAAACTTCATCCGTAGAGAACAGCATGTGTGTGAAGAATATCCAAATCACACTTTGTGATCCATGACATTTCTGATGAAGTCATGTAATGTGGTCAGTATTCAAATCATATTTATCCTCTAGAACCCAGTGTGACGTTGAAGTTTACTCCTGTTTCTTTCTCTTCTTATTTCCCGCATGTTTTTTTTTTTTTATCTCCTATTTTTGGCCTCGATCTGTCTTCTTTTTCTCGCTCTCTCACTCTCTCACTCTTTCTTTCTTTCTCTCTCTTTCTCTCTCCCGCCCTCCCTGTGTGCTTCCTCCAGGAGAGCTCATAAACTGGATGGCCCTGGACCGGGAGAAGCAGTGCCATCACACACTGAGAGTTATGGTGACTGACCACGGCCAACCCCGCCTCAATGCCAGCACTACAGTCCACATACTGGTGACCGACGTCAATGACAACGCACCTCAGTTCACCAACCTTCCAGCCAGCAAGGAGCTGAGACTCCAGGTGTCCATTTGAACACAGAATCTCACTAATAACCCAAGGAAGGCGTGGCGTGCACAGTTGGCCCTGCACTAATAATGCTACTTGGAGGCTAATAGCTGTTGTTCATTATAAGAAACGTTTTACTAGAGAATTCTCACTGGGACTGACCATTTCCCAGCATAGCCTGAATCTGTGTCCACAAAACCATCCAGACACTTTCAAAATGTTGAGCGCCATAGATGATGTTCTTTTTTAGCAGGCCTTTCGTATGTGTGTTTTTTTATTTTATTAATCTCTTGGTTGGTTTTCAGTTGGGCAGTTATATTGCACCTGCAGCTGTTTGCCTGAGATAGGTAGCACAAACGTAAATGTGTACAGGTAAGTAGGTTATAACATAATGTAATGAATAGCAACCCCTTCCTGTCTCCAACAACTTGCTTGGCAGGTGTGGGCAGGACTTCCCGTGGGTTCTGTGGTGACCAGCATGTTTGCAAAGGACCCAGATGCAGGGGAGAATGGAACATTCACATTCTATCTCACATCAGGTAGGCAGAAATGTCTGTCTGTTACTAGCACATCATTTGATGTTTGTTACTAAGAACTTACGGAAAATTTGAACTGTTTGTGTATTATTCATTGGAGGTCATTTCTTGTTTTGATTCAAATGATCTACTTCCCTAAATAAACTATTTATTATTATTATTATTATTATTATTATTATTATTATGATTATACTCAATGCATTTCTAAAGCCTAGTGCTTTTTCTCTACAGGTAATAGAAAGGGTCATTTTGAGATAGATAGGCACAGTGGGGATATCAAGGTAACAGCACGATTTCGCCCAAATCCCCAAACCAGCTATACCCTCACTGTGGTTGCCATGGACAACGGACCCAAACCCCTGCAGCAGACAGCACTTGTACACATGCAGGTGATGGTTCATTATTTCCACCACAGATTGATACACTGCATTCCCGTCTCAGGGGAAAACATTAATTTCATTTCTTTGTTTGTTTTTGTTCATTTTATTTACAGCGGGTGAAATAAGTATTGAACATGTCACCAGTTTTCTAAGTACATATATTTCTAAAGGTGTTATTGACATGAAATTCTCACCAGATGTCAGTAACAACCCATCCAATCCACACATGCAAAGAAATCAAACCGTAAATGTCCATACATTAAGTTCTGTGTAATAATGAGAAATGACACAGGGAAAGTCATGAAACCAGATGAAATCTATCAGTAATTAGAAAGCAATCCTGCCACTTAGTGCAAATTAATATCAGATGGTTCAACTGATGGCCTATAAAAAGGTGTCTCATTACCAAGGTGCCACACAAGAAACATCTCATGATGGGTAAAACCAGTGAGCTCTCTCAAGACCTTTACAACCTTATTGTTGCAAAACTTACTGATGGCATTGGTTTCAGAAGAATTTCTAAATTACCGAAGGTTCCAGTGAGCACTGTTGGGGCCATAATCTGGAAGTGGAAAGAACATCATTTCACCATAAACCAGCCACGACCGGATGTTCAGCACAAAATTTCAGACAGAGGAGTGAAAGGAATTATCAGAAGATTATCAGAAGAGCCAAGGACCACCTGTGGAGAGCTATAGAAAGACCTGGAATCAGCAGGTACAATTGTTTCAAAGAAAACAATAATTAATGCACTCAACCTCCATGGCCTGCATGCACGTTCACCACGAAAGACTCCATTGCTGAAGAAAAAGCATGCTGAAGTGCCTTTAAAGTTTGCTCAGCAACATTTAGACAAGCCTGTGAAATATAGTTTGGTCAGATGAGACCAAAATTGAACTCTTTGGATGCCATAATACACACCATGTTTGGAGGTCAAAAGGCACTGCACATCACCCCCAAAACACCATACCAACAGTGAAGTTTGGAGGTGGGAACATCATGGTGTGGGGCTGTTTTTTACCATACGGCACTGGCACGCTTCATATAACTGAAGGAAGGATGAATGGACAAACGTACAGAGACATTCTTGATAAAGGTCTGCTGCCATCTACCAAGATGATGAAGATGAAACGAGGGTGGACATTTCAGCAAGACAATGATCCCAAACACACAGCCAAGGAAACTCTCAATTGGTTTCAGAGAAGGGAAATAAAGCTGCTAGAATGGCCCAGCCAACCACCTGACCTGAACCCAACCGAACATCTATGGAAGGAACTAAAGCTCAGAGTTCATAGAAGGAGCCCACAGAACTTTCAGGATTTGAAGTGTGTTTGTGTGGAAGAACGGGCCAAAGTCACACCTGAGCAAAGCATGCGACTAGTTTCTCCATACAGGAAGTGTCTTGAAGCTGTCATCACCAAAAAGGCTTTTGTATGAAGTATTAAATACATTTCAGTAAGCGTGTCCAATACTTTTTCCATGTCATTTCTCATTATTACACAGAACTTCTAGTAGACATCTACGGTTTGATTTCTTTGCATGTGTGGATTGGATGGGTTGTTACCGACATCTGGTGAAAATTTCATGTCAAAAGCACCTTTAGAAATATAATTACTTAGAAGATTGGTGACATGTTCAATACTTATTTCTCCTGCTATGCATGTTATTGTATGAAGTCAATATTTTTCTAAATTTTTTAACACACTATTTCAGGTCTATGGTTCACCAAAAGAAAATGGCCACCGTGACCTTCCTGGCCTCAGTCGTTTCACTGTGAAAGAGAACACCAGGCTGGGAACCATCATTGGGTGTCTCAGATTTTCTGGGGGATCCAGTAAGCAGTTGCACTACTCTGCTGTTGAGGGGAATGGGAGCTTGCACTTTGGTGTTGACAAAGTCAGTGGTGACCTCTATGTGACACAGCCTCTCGACTATGAGGCTACACAGGGATACTTTCTGGCTATACAGACCGAGGCTCCTCCTACAATCAAGGCCACCGTTCTAGTGGCTGTTGATATTGAAGATGTCAATGACCACACCCCCTGGTTCCCTGGTGACGACAGTGTCGTCGTGTTTGGTGTTCAGGAGGACACAGATGTGGGAACAGCAGTGTATGCTTTTAAAGCTCTTGATGGTGATGGTACTCTTCGTCACAGTGCAGTACGTTACACAATGACCTATGACCTTGAGTCTGATATGGAGGACCTGCCATTCTCTATTGACCCTCACACTGGGGTTGTCACGACAACTGCACAGTTGGATCGAGAGCACTCCCACAGCATTGCATTCACCATCACCGCTAGCAACCAACCCGAGGGGCCAAATGAAAACAGACACACCTCTGTAACGGCTCAGGCATTCCTATTGGACGTCAACGACAACAGCCCTGCTTTTGTTTCCATGGACACAGTTCATGTGGCAGAGGACACGGAGGTGGGAAGCCTCCTTCATCACTTGCTGGCCACCGATGAGGATGAGGGAACAAACAGTCATGTGACCTACAGTCTGATTGGTGGAAACGAAGATGGACACTTCCACTTGGAGAGAACAGGTGCAGTATTTATTCAGACGCCGTCAGTACACACCTACAGCAGAAATACTCATTCATGCGATTTAAATATTATATAAACTTACACCTATTTATCAAGCGTTTCCTGAAATTCTGCCATAATCCTCCAGTTATTCTGTTTGGCGGTGATGATATTCATGTCTAATTGAGAGGTCCCCCTTTTTCCAAAAACTCAACATTTGTGATATGTTATTAGCCCCCTTTTCTGTCTTTTAATAACTATCTTTGGTCTGTTTTCCTGTTTATTTCTAGGTCACTTGTATCTGAACTCTTCTCTGGACTACGAATCCCAGCATGCCTTTTCCCTCACAGTGCGAGCCTCGGACAGCGGCCTGCCACCTCTGTCCAGCACCTGTACTCTGACTGTGGTGGTGGTGGATGTAAACGACGAGGCTCCGGTCTTTGAACCGCACTTTTACGTTGCCAGTGTGGTGGAAAATCAACCTGCAGGGCAGCCTGTGGTTACCGTGCACGCACTTGACCTGGACTCAGGTAGACACCCATGCTTCCCCAACCCCCATAACAGCTGTGCGTATGGAGTGCCTTTAGCCAAGGGGAGGGATCAAAGTACCGTATCCTGTACTTGAATGGTTCGCACTGACAGTAGAGCACATCGGAGCTGGCAGTGCAGACAGACTCGACGGAAGACCAGACTGTGTCATTCCTAAATTCCTCCATGTGCTGGCATAATCATTTTAATTTCAATATTCAGTACTTATACCAGTTGGAGCTTGGTACCATTACAGTCCAAGACTTCGTTTAAAAAAACAACAACTTTAATTTCAACATTTCTACATTACTCATCATTTAACATTGGAATTTGGAGGTTTTATGAGAGCTATTATAGTAGATAAGAATAAAATGTATTGCTTTGATCTATTGACATCTACCGATTTGATTTTATTTCTTTCTGTTTGTAAGAGTATTATGTCTACAATTTAGCAGTTTATATGAAAATGTGGTGTGTGTGTGTGTGTCTGTTTTACTTTAATAGAGGAGAATGCTGTGTTGAGCTACAGTATCCTGCCAGGACCTGGTTATGAGTTCTTCACCATAGACTCACACACTGGACTGATCAGCACATCCAGCCAGCTGGACAGGGAGCTCCAGCACAGTTTCACCCTCAGAGGTAAGACCTACCTGGCCATAGCAGCTTTGCATTCCCTGCTTACCCTCCACAGACCTCTGGGATTCATGCTGCTTTAATGTGTACCATTACATTGTGTTAACCATACTTACATCAAACCAAAACATCCTGCAACTGCCTCAAAATTTATGGTACTTCTATTATGTCATTGCTATCGACTCTTGTACTGAAATGAATGCTAATTCAGAAGTCAGGCTAACTGAAACGTCCTTGAAAATTTCTAAAATGACATCATACATTGCTGGCATTTTCATAGACAAGCGGTCCATTTTGTTCAGCACTGCAGTAGGTACTTGGCCCACACATTTCTAAAAATTCAGACTCTGACACTGCTCAATCACAGTGCGGCCAGCTCTCATGTACTCTGACTGGTTGGTTTGCAGTTCAGGCAGAAGACGGTGGAACACATCCTCTCTCCAGCACCGTGACCGTCCTTTGCTCTGTGCTCGATGACAACGACAACCCCCCCGAGTTCTCCCAACCAACCCTCCACATCACCATCCCAGAGAACCTCCCTCCAGGGGTCATTCACACCACCCACGCCTCTGACCCAGACTGTGGGATCAACGGGACCGTGAAGTACTCTATACAGAGTGAGAGGATGTTTTCTCCATACACAGTTCACTTACTTGTGTTATGTGCTAAGTAGTTTCCAGCCCAGACATGAATTTGTGGAGAGAATGGGTTCCGAGGACATTGGTTACCTCTAATACAGTTTCTGGTCTTACACTGCAGATTTGGGCTAGAGTTTTGGACCAGAAAACTATACTGGTAGTCTTCTTTATTAGTCCAAGGCTAAACATAAACTGGGTGTGTTGAGTCACTCCTAAATCACATACCGCATGAATTATTTTACAGTTTTGGATATTTTTCCATCATGTCAGCGTTTCGCGTAACCTCTCCTCATTCTGCTTTTTCTGTTTCTGCAACTGATTAGATGCAGACGACGATTTCTCCATTGACGCAGCGACCGGAGCCATCAGCAGTACTAGAGTTCTGGACAGGGAGGAGCGTTCCAACTACGCGCTGCTCATCACAGCCAGCGACCAGGGCCCCTATCCTCTCTCCGCCAGCCTTCTCTTCTTTGTGTCTCTGTCTGATGAGAACGACAACAGCCCCACGTTTGGCAGTAGGAGCTACCACGTCTCCGCCAGTGAGGGGCTCCCCGTCGGCTCCGAGATCCTCCAGCTCGGCGCGCAGGACCCAGATGAGGGCCCCAACGGCGAGGTCACCTTCTCGCTGGCTGAAGAGACTTCCGGAACCTTTGCTGTGGACTTCTCGACAGGCATAGTGCGCCTGACGAAACCGCTGGACCGGGAGACATGCTCTCAGCACACCTTCCGCGCCGTAGCAACCGACAGCTGCAGCCAGGGTCCTCGCAGCTCAGTTGTCGCGGTCGCCGTTCATGTGGATGACGTAAACGACAACCCGCCCACATGCGCCACGGAGCCCGTCTGGGTGTCTGTCGCGGCAGGTGATGCTCGCCCCGGGCGGCCCATCACCACGGTAACAGCCGATGACCCAGACCAGGGAGAAAATGGGACCATGCAGTTCGGCTTGGTGGAGGAAGACGCGCTGTTCCAGGTCAACCGGTCCTCCGGGGAGGTGGTCGTCAAGGCCCCGCTGGGTGAGGGTGTATCTAGGACCTGGCTGCTGTCAGTGTGGGTTGCGGACCAGGGCACGCCTGCTCTCACCTCTACCTGCCTGCTGCTTGTTCAGCTCAACGGGGAAGAGCCTCCACTAAGGTTCACTGAGCAGATCTATGAAGTCACCATACCTGAAAACATCGAGACAGGTGCAGTACACATGGCTCTCTCACATCCTGTCCTCAGCGCATAGCAGCCGTGGTCAGCAGGTTCTGTGCTTCTCCTGCTCTAACACGTCCTGCTCAAGAGGCGAGCTGGTAATGAACAGATGAGTCGAAACTGGCTTGTTCGAAAAGGGAGAACACAGTGGTTGTGGTTGCAAATCTTGGTTAGGTTTTACATATTTAGTGATCGTACGTTGTGGACGTTTTGGTGGTGTTTTGTTGATTTTGTCATCGGTTCAACAACCAGTTTGAATTCTGCACTGATTATGACTAAGAGCAAACCATGTTGTGTTTGACTTTTATTAGATACTAATTCAGTGTTTACAGTTATTAAGGTTGGGTTTACTGCGGCTTTTAACCAGTGATGAGTTGCATCTCTTTATTTCACACAATAAGGCTCCTGGGTGGCAAATGTGGTGGCCCATGAGCAGACTGCACCTGGGAACATGATGAAGTACAGCATGTTCAGCGACCCTGAGAGCAAGAGCAGAGCTTTCAGCATTGATCCCGACTCAGGTGAGAATTGGACCAGGTGTCACCATGGTATGTGTGTCTGTCTTCTGCCTAGATAACCAAGGCTCTGCATTTTGGAGTGCATGGCACCAAGTCAAGAAGAGCCTAATAATTCATTAATAAGTTAGATTTACTGTGTGTAAACACTGAATTACCTCCAGAAAATCCTTTTTTGCATCTAACCTCAGGCTATGTTTAACTGCTCAGATTCTAGCCATCATAACCACGCCAGTGTTTCAACAGGTGATATAACAGTTCAAGAGCAGAGTCTGCTTGACTTCGAAATGGAGCACAAGGTTAATTTGGTGGTGGTGGCAGAAAATGACCGCCATTCAGCCTACGCCAGAGTGATCGTCACTCTGCAGGATGTGAACGACAACGCTCCAGTGTTTAAGCAGAGTTACTACAGGACTGCAGTGTGGGAGGAGCAGATTCACAACACTTACGTCATGCAGGTAAATGTGCTTGGCTGTTGTTGATAAGTTAGGTGATGGAAAAGATTCCTTTACACTAGAACTTTTGTACTCTAAATAAATGTTTATCATTAAATAGATTGAATGGAACATGATGTTGCTATAATACCTTCTATCTATGCATTATATATCTTATTCGTGTCTTTCTGTTCCTATTCAACTTGCTATAATTCCTTACGTATAAGTTGTTTAACCCCTTCATGTGGGTATCAGAGGTCCCATTTATTGCTCACTTGTTTTTGTAGGTGTTGGCAATGGATTCTGACAGTGGGTTGAATGGGCAGATAGACTACCTAATTGTGAATGGGAACCGTGGCGACGCCTTCATCATTGACTCAGTTCGTGGGATACTGGCCACCAATGCAGTCCTTGATCGAGAGATCACTGACTCTTACAAGTATTCACAATTCCTTTACCGTTAAAGCCTTACTCAAAATCTCACAGATATTTCTATGCAGGCCACTGTACACCATAAACTTGGTATAAATAAATGACTGCTGAAATTTAATAATGCACCCATGCAAGGGAATTAACAAATATGCTTATGTAATTAAATATGTCAACCTAGTTATTTATATCTAAACTATTAAATATGCAAATATTCATAAACATGCAGTGCCCTCCTAGTCTTTTAATCAAGTTTTGATTGACTGACAGGTTAATTCTTGAAGCTAGAGACAAGGGGAGCCCCCCTCTCACGGGCACCTGCACTGTTCGGGTGCAGGTTATTGACGTCAACGACAACAGTCCAACAATACCACCAATGGAACCTCTGGTGGTCACAGAGAGTAAGACACTTAATCACTAATTTCAGATATAGTTGAGAGGCTACACTGATCACTAAAGAAAAAGCCTAAAATCATACCAAAATGCTCAAACAAAAACCATCTCTATCTTATTGAACATTCAGATCTTCCTGCTGGCCACATTATTGGCCAGGTCATTGCCAATGATGTGGACCTCAGTTCGACGATCACCTACAGCTTATCAGCAAAAGGAGAAGCAAATGGAAGCTTTGCCATTGACCGTTACTCTGGGATCATCACCTTAGCCAGGAGTTTAGACTATGAAGAGCAAGTTCTGCATACACTGAAAGTAGTAGCTTCGGACTCTATCCACCAGACTGAGGCACAGATTACTATTCAAGTGCTAGACGTGAATGATAACGCACCAAAGTTCTCTCAGGAGTTCTACCAGGTTTGGCACAGTGCATGTTTACTTAGTAGTGGTGTAAAATGGGTAATTTGACAGTAAAATGGTAAGCTGTAAAGTTTACTGTAAATAACATGGTGGTGTAAAGCTGTTGTCCATGACGATCGATAAAGACCTTGTCCAGTACAGATATGAGTATGTACTACTACTTATATGTCCTGTGTGATTTTAGATCTCAATGAGAATATTTTTTTGGGTGTAAAAATAAAACCTGGCGGTTCCAAAACAATAAATTATCCCTTTAGAAATCTGTTTGCAATGCCCACATTGTGGTCAGTTTTAAATGTTCAGTATTTTTTATTCATATTATAACAGCTCAGTGTTTGTGTTTGTTCATCATACAAAACTACTGTATCACAAACATTTATATAAACCTACAATGGAAGGTCCTGTGTGGTACGTCTGACTTGAATTCTGTTCTTTTCTTGTGATCTTTTTCTTTCACTACTGCAGGTCTTCTTGCCTGAGTTGATGTCAGCAGATTCATTTGTTGTGGCAGTAACGGCAACAGACAAAGACTCTGGTTTGAATGGCAAGATTTCTTACAGACTTCTCTCTTCCCCATTGAATGGGTTTTACATCAATGCAGAAAATGGTAATATTTGTTAAAAAGTTTCACTCTCGCACTAAATACTGAAAGCAAACCCAGACTGTAAGGTTAGAAAAAATGTCAACACAGTTAATCAGTGAGAACTTACTATGTCTTTTCAGAGTCCCATTTTTAACATTGGTTTTCATTTTTACCAAGTTAACCAGTACTAATAGTTTAGTACTAATTATTTTGGCATATACTTTTTTCAGGCATTTACTTGTTGTTCAGTGCTTACATATTTTACTCAATTAACGTTATTTATGTTTCCTTGATAGGAATCATAATATAGTATTTAAATTATGGGAAAAATGTAATTTTCATATAACATTCAAATCACCTGCTAAAACCTTAAAAGACAGCAAAATCCGGTTTGAAAATATATGTATATTTGTTACTGCAAAATATAATATGTAGCAATGGCGCTTTTCTTCTTTGTATTCAGGTTCTATATACACCAACAAGCCTCTGAGGTATGTGTCTAGCAGTAACGTGGTCCGGATTCTTACAGAAGCTCGGGACGGTGGTGACCCTACCCTCTTTAGTGTCGCGTCCTTGGACATACAGGTGTTAGATTCCAACGACCATGCACCTTTCTTCCAAAACCACAGCTACAAGGTGAGTGTTTGCGAGGACGCACCTGCGGGGAATGTACTCCTCAGCCTGCTTTCTGAAGACCTGGACTACTCAGATGAAAACACTCACTTAGACTATGTGATCACTGGGGGTAATGAGGAGAGGCACTTCTGCATTGAGATGGTAAATGTGCCAAAAGGTGCCCAGCAAAGTACTGTGGGTAATGTAGTGCTCTGTAACATGCTGGACAGAGAAACAACGGAAACATACTCACTGACCGTTACTGTGATGGACAGAGGAACGCCTCCACTCAACAGTTCAACAATAGTGTCCGTCACTGTGCTGGACATCAACGACCACGAACCTGTTTTCAGCAGCTCAGAGTACTATGCGCATGTCACTGAGAACAGCCCACCAGCAACTGCTGTGGTCCAGGTGTTTGCTCATGACCCCGACCTTGGACCAAATGGCACAGTAAGATATGATGTCATCTCTGGCAACAGTAAGGGTCTGTTTAGATTGAACTCTCATACTGGCGCTCTAGAAGTCAATGGCACTCTGGATTTTGAAGAAGATTCCAGACACACCTTAACTGTCCAAGCCTCGGATGGCGGTGGTCCAGGTAACAGGCAGGTATCTTTTGCTGTGATTTACATCGCAGTGCTGGATGAGAATGATAATTCCCCCTTCTTCTTGTTTTCTGCCATCAACTGCTCAGTGGCAGAAAACCTGCCCGTTTTTACCCCAGTATGTGTGATCCACGCTGTTGATCATGACGCAGGGGGCTTTGGACTCCTGACATACTCGATCTTGACCTCCTGTTTCATGGAATATGGAACTGACAACCCAGACGGGAAAGAGGCTTTTGCCGTTGACGCTCTAACTGGAGACATCCATACTAGACAGACATTTGATTACGAGAAGCAGAGTGAATACTGTTTTGTGGTTGAGGCTCGAGATAAGGGGGATCGAACAGCTACAGCGAGGGTTCAGATAGCCATCGATGGCACAGATGAGTTTAGTCCTGTGTTCACCCAGAATACCTACCGTTTCGTTCTATCGGACAATGCGAGACTGGGGCAAAGTGTGGGTGACGTTATGGCTATGGACCACGATGGGGGTCTGGATGGCATTGTGGAGTACTCTTTGGTTAGGCCATCCCCCTTTTTTAACGTAAACAAAACGTCAGGAAGCGTCTATATCTCAAATCCAGTGTATCGAAAAGCAGGCGCTTCCTCAAAAGATGATGTGGCAAAAGTGATGGTTCTGGCAAGCAGTCCAAAGCCCGATTCCAGATCGACGACCTGTCTTGTTCTTGTGAACATATCTCAGTCCACAGAAGCTTTGACCGGTGTTGCTCTCAGTGTTCGGACTGTCAAACTCGGTGTCTCGTTAACAGTGTTCCTTCTGCTTTTGATAAGCTTCATTAGTCTAGTAGTGAGGTATAAGACAAACGAAAATGCCCATAAGAAGTCAGCTTCCTTAGCTGCAGATCCTCGCCATGGGACTGAAACTTCTGGAATATTGCGAAGAGATCCTCAAAATAGTGTTGCTGGCCTGAAACATACCACATTGAACATGCAAACAAAAAGGAAGTTCCTCATCCCTTTGAGGAACTCTGGCGCAAGCGGACGAGGCTCTGCAGAGGGTGAAACTGCTGAAGATCAAGATATTAAGATGATCTCTGAATACCAGTGTCTTAAGCAGCTTGTGGTTCCACATCTAGACTCAGGGATTCCGATGGAAGACCAGTTATCCTGCTGTCCAGCTAGTTTGGGCACAGGCAAAATGGCAATAATGTCGAGTGTTGAGAGTCTTCATAATTTCAAGGAAGAAGGAGGTGGTGAAGGGATGCTAACTCAAGCGGTCAGCATGAGGGAGTTGGACGGGGTCATGAGAGATCGTGTGTCATTTCCTAACCACCAGGATTTTAGTGAGGGATCTCTCACCAGTCTTATTTCCTCAGAAGGGAAATTGTATGGCACCTATGGCTGGGACCACCTGAAATGGGAATCTCATTTCCACCCCCAGCCATCTGTCTTCTCAGACCTTGACATGATCCATGGCAAAGGCAGTGAAGAAGCCGTGCAATCAGAGTTCCACAGTCTCCTGCCCCAGAGAACAGCGTCCCAAGGTAGAAGGCCCTCATACTCCAAGTACACATACTCTCTTTTGGGAAGGAACGTAAGACAAACGTCTTCTGCCATGACCTCCAGCGTATCTCCCTCTCTCTCACTTCTGACTCTGAGGACGCCAAATGCTTCTCCCGTGGTATCAGAGACCGGACTGGGTAGCTTTAGAAAAATGACCCCCTTGTCAACAGATGTCTTGGAGAATGCAGAGGTAAAGGCATGATTTGTGCTTTGATGTTTTTTTTAAACCCTTCATCTAATGAATTTAAGCTGGGGACAAGAATGTGAATCAGTGTGTTGTATTAGATTCAGCTGCACAACCCTCAAAGTTGTGTTAAGAAATCAAGTCCTTGGGCACATGTGAACATTGAATATATATATAAGCACTGGGACTGGAAGGAAGAAGCTCACTAAAAATTTTATGGCTGCTTTTGTCGAACCCATCAATGTTGAACAATGCAAGGCAGTATCAGCACTATGGTTTAAAATATATTTGTAGTAGAATTGTTTTCTGTTTATTTCGATTTAAAAACAATTAAAAAAATATCAGGTGTGTCATGTTTAAAATCTTGGCATTGTGTGAGCAAATATAATTACAAACCTTTTCTGATTCTGTCATTAGGAGCATACTACATTTCAGTGTATTGACTAATACAAGCATATTATTACTCCAGGTTTTACTCAATAAAATGTGTTTTTGTTTATTTTATAAAACTTGCCCGATAATGGTTCAAATCTGACCTGCCAAATGAAGCTAGAATCATATTGTGGACCATAACTGGAATGAAAAATTCTGCATTAGAGACAGGAATTTATATATATATATATATATCTCAGTATGACAGTACATCTACTCCCTGGGAATCAAATCCATGACATTTTTTCATAGTACCGTATCCTACCTGCTCTGCCAAATAGGGGGTAAAATATAGGCTACATTACTACTGTCATTACCAAGGTAAGAATTTGACAGTTTAAGCGTGTCTCTTTCTAAAAGTATCATTTGGAAAATGCACTAAGGTGGAGAAAAAGCCATGAATGTTGAGTTGACTTTTTGTTGTTTATCCATTTCTGTAAGTGATGAATTAATTGCAGAGAACTGTATTCTAATGTCGCAAACATGTCTTTTAATGTTGTTCTTTTTATATATTGTTGCATTTTGTGGTACTCTTCTCTACATTGTACCAACATTTACAAAATAAATGCCTTCAGAAAAAAGTGTAATGGGGCAGTTTTTATTTATACTCTTTTTCTGTAGCATAAATTAGATTAGTGAAATGTTTGTCAACCTTGTATGTATGCAGCACATTTACATATCTTAGAAGTATACTTTGTTGTACAGTAATTGCTGTCTGACATTGAAAGTGTAAAGTCCTTTGAATGAATTGTTGACTCTTCACAGGAAAAAGGCTATAAAAGACCATATATACCTACAATATATGAAGACTGTTTTGAATAGACAGTTTTGAAATAATTGGTTTTGAATCAATCAGAGTATGTTTGACTATTAAGTGAAAGATTTTAAGCAATGAACATAAGTACCTTTTATCATACTGGTATATTTTAGAACGTGTGACTGAAAGTGTGATCTTACTGGTATATATTGGAAAGTGTGACATATTGTTAAATAATTTTTATTCAAGTTTAAAATATGATTTGCGTTGTGTGAAAATTGGACCATGGCATAATTGTGTGTTTCTGTTATTTCCCATTTGTCAGAACTTTAAGCTCACTAGCATGAAATAAATGAAATGTCTTTGAAATGTTGCATGAAATGTTGCAAACACTATCCCTTATTCACCAACAGGTACAGAAAACATGACGTTTTAACCATAACAGGATGCGGATACTCGAGAACACTATACACTGCATGTTATAAGATTTGCTAGAGTGCATTGAAGAAAAGATTCACTTTTGAGAGTATACAGTGAGGAAGAGTCTGCTCTCAGATTTTGTGGTGGAATGTGGATCACTGTGTATAACTGAGTTCAGCGTAGCTAAAATTTTTCAGTATAAATTGCTACTAAAATAAAAAAAGGTTAGATAATGTGTCCTGATATTTTCTCTTGTATTTTATTGGTTAAGATCAATTAAAGCTATATATAAAACCTGGGAGCTTATGTTCCACGGCCCTTAGGTGTTTAAACTACATAGCTTTAAGTTTAAAAACTAGAGTAGATGGCAAACAACAAGTTATCCACGAGGCAGCACACAGGAGCAATTCAAGGTTAATTTGGTACTGCACAATTATTAGTTAGGAGGTGTTACCATGAATAACAAGAAAAGTATTATCACCAAATTAAAGTTTTATTGCATGATGTTATGATGCTGTTCTCACTTTGGTATTTTATACTTTAATCGAGGGAGGAAATGGGTTATCCTTTGTAGGTATTTAGTGTTTTAAGCTATTAGAGGATAGCTAGTCCATAAGAACCTTAAAGAATACCTTTCACATTAAAGAGTAGGTGATATTACATTACATTGTCAGGTACAAGTAAGCAGCGATTTCACGACAGGAAGGATAGAGGAAGAAATCACCTGGTGCTGGTATAGTGTGTCAGTCATCACATTATATTTTTAAAAACTGATGAAAGCAAAGAACAGCTTCAGGCTAAATAATATAATAAACACAAAACATCTTTTTTCTCTGTCTCATCCTTTCTTTCTCTTCTACCCATTATATTTCTCTTGATTTCTCAAAATTAAAGACAATATTAAAAACAATTCACAGAGCAAATAAGCTAGTATCCAGCCTGGCCACACTAAGCTTGGTGCTCTGGACCTTGTGTTGGTCGTAACTCAGGAGATTTTGCCATAAACGTTACTACTAGTGCTAAAACATTTTCTGCCTCAAAAAGCCTAAGCATTGAAGGTGGTTGTAAAACAATTGTGTGTTGTATCCTATCCACTATGGGTAGGGGCACAGAGTACAGGACTGTTCTGAACCCACCACATTTCCAGTTTGAAACTTGTTTTATTTGGAAAATAAAAAACTCCCCACTCTGCTTCACAGCTAGGAGCATCAACCTATAGGCGCAAACCTACAGCTGTCTTGGTATTTGATGTTCTTCATGGTCTTCTAACTAGCTTAGCTAGTTTATTTAAAGAGAGCGAAGCACTGACTTTGCTTGTGGAAAGGTTTGTAGAGACTTGTTATTGCTTCATAGTTATAACTTAATCTTCACATAATGTAAAAGTAATGCTTAGTAATGCTTAGACTGTAAATGAATACTACAGACAATGGCCCAGGTATTTTTGTCAGGTGTGTTGGCTGCATTCAGTTTAAGTGGATCTTGTCACTGAAAGCTTATTGCAACATACAGCTGTGCTGGTTAATGTGTGCACTTTTAGATTTTATAAATATTGCTAATAGATAAATTGACATACAACAGGCTTTGTATATTTAAGGTTTGTAAGTTAGGGTCAAGTTAATACATGCACTTGGTATGAACGATGAACTGTAAACGTTGGTGATGATAAACGCCTCCGGGCATGCAATAGTGAGATGTTTTAAAAATATGAGAGAGCCATTTCAGCAATGGTGCGCAATACCCAAACCCACGACACAGGAGAGATCATTCCACCTGATTTCCTTAACAAACAGAAAGTAGCAGGAGTTTCCCCTGAGCCTTTACAAAAAACCAAGCATGCACAAACGCTGCTTTACATAGTAAAATGAGTGCTCTGTACACTCAGTATGACAGTGGACAATCCAGTATGATGTTTTGCGATTATTTATTGTTTGTTGTTGTCAGTCGCATTAAACAGGACTTTAATATTTCTAGACTGAATTGGGCAAACAGGCGATAGAAAGATCAGTCGGGTTTTCAGAATCCCTCACAAACCTCACTTCAAATGCATCCACCCTCACGGGCATATCTTTATTGTCTTAATCTGAATTTAATCTGAATTCAGGACTCACACAATCTGGGTCGTGTTGCCCACACTCTCTACTGCTTCCTTCTGTTTCTTGTGATGGAAGCATCTGTCTTGCTGTACCCCATGGGTGTCCTCTGCTACCTCGAGGTCCTCCGGTTTCTGATGCATGAAGAACAGAACCAGCGTTTTATTACCGAACACTGCCCTGTTCTCACTCTCTGATGCCGTTCATCTGTAACATTGAGATTAACATAGGAGTGATATTATGCTAATTTAATAGATGTATAGTGTGGAATATTATAAGTAGTATTAGTATTATTTAAAAATACGTGTTATTTTAAAAGTCACAGTCTTCTTGGCTATATGCCGTTGGCTCTTGATGGTCTGTAGACCCCACTTTGAGAACCCATGAGCTAGAGGTAACATACGTAGATTAAAAAAATAATGTCAACAGTATCGAGCCTTACAGTACACGGTACTGTGTAGCACTTACACGTTTGAGGATCCAGTGCCTCACGGTAACCATGAACACTTAGGTAGGAAATAATTGTAGGTGTAGGCGACAGGAGCAGGAGAAATCATTGGTCTGACTGTTAGAAATTTGCCTATTGTTCCCCAAATTATTGGGGTTTCCAGGCAACCAGTTTATTAAAGAAGCTTTGGTATGGTTTTCCAATATATTGTGAGTATTGCGGTTGATTTGCTCAGCATTAAAATAATTCTGCTGCCACCATGTGGTCAAAAAATATATTTCCCCCCCTCTGTTTCTTGATCAGTTTTCGTTTGACATTTTTGATGTAGGGGTTGAATGTATATTGTATTGTTAGGTATATATGAAAGGTGAACTGAAATAATTGTAGGCTGACTACACGATAAACAGAGATGGTATCATTGCTACAATTACAACAAAAAAGTGTCAAGAATACCCTGGAGCTTAAAGTATAAACTGCGTTTTAGTGACTTATGGCACTCATTACACAACATTAAGAGGCATATGGAATTATGCAATGTTTATTGTCAAATATTTTTATTGACATTTTCAATAAAAAAAAATTCGTTATTCACATTCACCATAAATAAATAAATGATATCTTATAAATAATAAAAGAAAAATTAATTAATCTGGACTTTTAGGCAGTTTAGTTGAAACTACACTAAACAATATATCCAATGTGCCTTTTCAAAATGTCTGTACAATAGGACATTCCCAAGTACATCTAAACAGTGTAATTTGTCTTTGTTACTGTTAACACATTGATGTGGAATATTGACATTAAAGAGGTGGAGCAAAGGAGGAGTTACATAAATTTGCATAATCCACTTTTACTGCAGTAATCTGAATCCTGTATTAATCATTTTGGTTTGTGCCATGCAACATACCCATTGGTCAATACATTTTAAAATGTTCTTATTTTGAGTCATCACTCATATTTTTTGCACCATAAGAATTCGTTATGTTTAGTTTCTGTCATGCTTACTGTTGCTACTACCCCTGTGCTATGAGAACAATAACACAAGATGGAATAACATAGACATTGAATCAAGTGGTTCAGTGATATACATATGTAGCTTTGAAATTGAAGATGTTGAAAAATGCTTTAGTGGAATATCATTTTTACTTTTAATGTCCTCAAAGATCAAAAATATATTATCTTTATGCAGATCTCCTATCATATACGTAGCCTTTTTCTGTGATTATTACAGTGATTAATGATTATTATACATTTGACACAAATGTGCTTTTTTAAAATTAATTAATTTTTGTATAAGAAGTCCTTACTGTGATCATATTAGTATGCAATGAAATTTGACGTAACTTCCTCCCATAAAGCAGCAGCAAGGTTAGACGCTCACCTCTCAAGGGGAAGGAAAGTAAGATGAGATTTTTTTTTTTCCAAGGAAAATTATTGATTAACTTTCCCATTTTGGAAGAGAAAAGCATAGGCAGGCTTAATGGTGCTGCATTCAAATAGTGTGTGTGTGTGTGTGTGTGTGTGTGTGTGTGTGTGTGTACGCGTGTGTGTGTGTACGCGTGTGTGTGCTGATTGATTAATTTTCTCTTGTGTTAGAGGATTTTGGACTTTGCGTCATTGGCTTTAAAACCTGAGAACACACTGAAAACTTGGATTACCTCTGAATTAATTCTCATATTGCTTCTTATGGACATTGCCAGAGTCACATAATAGCACAAATAATAATGTAGAAGAGGGCAAACCATCCTGTGTGTGTTTTAATGGCTTGACTAGTTCTGATATATACTATTTGTTAAACGCTTTTGCTGTAGTTTCAGTGTATAGAATTTTCACCCATGTAATAAACTACATTACATGAAACTGACCTGTATAATTCACCACTGTTACATTAAATAAAGGCTGTGTGGTTTAATGTACGCCTTGTTTAAGTTCTTGTTTATAATAATTGCATCTAAGATCATAGGCTGGACAGGACTCAGCACACTATGTGGGTTGTGTCGTTCACATTCTCTACTACTTCCTCCTGTTTCTTGTGAAAGATCTTTCCGTCTTGCTGTACCCTCCATGACAGCGTGGTGTTCTCTGCCATGCCAACAGCCGCCAGTTTCTGATGCATCTGAGGAACAGGAGCAATGATTTATTACTCACTCACCATCTAAAGGTGTTCCTGTTTGTAACATTGCAAGAATCTTAGCACGACAGAGGGATGAAAGGTGATACTTCATCTGTTAAAGATGAAGCACTCCATCAGCAAAACATTAAAACCACTTACCAAAATCGTAATAAAATGTAATAAACATAAAGCTCTTTTTGTTAGCCTACAAAATTCAAAAGAAAAGTTGGCATTGTATGGTACTGTAAAAGTTGGTTTTGTATTTCTGCCTTGTAACACCTAATATTTCAAAGAGATTGCATGACTCACCATTTCTAAAATGGCTGACTGCACGTTAGGATCATATACGTCCTGATCAGTCTTTACCTTCACTTTAATGATTTGTCGTTCGCTTGCTGGTGAACCTTTGGAAGATGCACACATACAATAAAACTGAAAGAAACTGGTGAACTGGTCACCACGTAAAAAGAACATTCCTGCCAAAGTTTAAAAGGAGCCAATATAGACTGTTATAATAAATGTTGAGTTTTGAATGAAATACCCCTTCATTCAACTTATGTGTACAAATCTCATTTTCCTCTGTTGTCTTTTGGCTGCAACCTTGTTTTGAATCTTTTTGGCTGCAACCTTGTCTTGAATCTTTTTGGCTGCAACCTTGTTTTGAGTAAACAATACTAAAAGTCATGTGGCCATCAATAAGTCAGGGCAAAATGGAATTTGTAAATGCTATGGCGCCTTTAAAACTGGCACCTTTATGGGACATTTAAAAACTATGAAGAATTTGGAATTTCAGTTAAGACAAACATATCTTGACAAAATATGGAGACAAACTCAGGCTCCATTCGTTGTTGGAGTTTTAAAGTGAACTTTTTCATAATCAAACGACACATTAAACTTACTACTGTGACAAAAGAAAGGAAGCTGAGCGTTGCAGGTGTAGTCTCCAGTCTGATTGCTTGGAGTGTAAAATGCGCAGTTCTCGTTGCTCCAATAATTGTTGGGCTGTCCATTTATCCAGGGGAGGGTGGAGGCGTTGGTCCCATCCACCCACTTCCAACTGTCTCTAAACAGGCCAAACCAAGACGTCAACCACACCTTTGATTTTAGCAGACTTTTATCTGCTGTGCTGTTCACGCCGGCCAGGTCTGTGTAATTTGCTCGACAGTAGGCCCGAGCACCATGCCATGTCATCGGAGTGGAGATCCAGATATACTTGTTGGAGTCGTTGTACTTTGCTGTGAAGTGACAGTGGTCAACAAAACAATTAACAAAATTGGTGATTAATGCTTCTAGTTAAACAGAGATAAAATGCAAACCAGTTCTCTTTATTTTCCATAAGGTAAGCTTGAGGAACCATCTGAACACACACACAAGTCTTGCTACTGCAGTCAAACATCAGGCACTGTACTGTGCAATTTCCACCCATCAACTTTTAAGACAAACCAATCCTCATTCTCTCGCAATCTATAGATGGTTCAGGCGATGATAATTGCAAGGTTGGCAATATGAAAACCATTGTTCAGTGTACAGTCTCCTGAGGCAATGACCTTTTACCAAATGGCCAGTGTCTTATAGAAACCATGCAAGTCTAATCTAGGGGTCTTATACGATGCACAAAGAAATACTGACTCACCATTAAAGCAAAGGAAGGGCATCAGAGTTGTGCAGACATTATCCCACCAGTATCCAGACGTATCTATTGAGCCACACGACTGATGTCCACCTTGGTTGTCAGGTTGTCCGGGATACCAGAAAGTCTCTGCCAATGTTATGTTTTTAAAGGACCAGCGCCAACCTTTGATGTCATTGAACAGTCCAACCCAGGCATCGGTTGATAAATCTTTGCTTTGTACTGTCAAGTGAAACTTTATCCAGTCACGGTAACTGAGGACCACAGCCAGATCAGTGTATGTTTCCTCGCAGTACGTCTTTGCGTCAGTCCATGTCTTTGGGGTTGTGATCAGATAATACGTGTGGGGAACAGACTGGACCACAGAAATGGCGACTGGGAGAACACCTGTTGGCAGTGCTGCGTTTAAATACTGTATTTTAAAACACACACAGTAGATTCGCAGTATTAGGACTTTAGGTAAAAAAAAAATTTCCCTTCCTGGCTGATCTGTGATCAGGTTTTGTCTCTTTTAATGATATAATGATCAAAACAAAAAAGAGGTATTCAGTCTAACCTTCCAGACCAGGACACCAAACAGTCCTGATTTTTGTTCCATTTTAACCCTCAGCACACCCGGGCCAGGTAATCACTGGTCGGAAAACAAAAATGCTCTAGTGGGAGACCCATTAAACCTAGAATCAGAACTTCTGGGTCATAGATTAGAAGTAGTACATAATTATGCCAGAGAAATACCCTTTTTTTGTGTGTTTGATTGAACGTTAGGATCTTTTTACACTAAAGTTGCTTTTGTGTTCTTAATTTAGGTTTTACAGTCAGGTTTTGCCAGTCAGAATATACATTTCACTCATTATTGTTTTGTACTCACATCCTGCACTTATGACGACTGTAGACTACAATCACTACTTGGGCAGATAGACATACTGAAGTGGCACCTGGGAAACTTGGAACCTCCGCATTTTCTTCTAGCAGATTATTAAATTACAGAGTTGTTTACTGCTTTTGTTTTTCTCCCATAATGTGTGTAACCAATCAGACCTGCTCCACTAAACAGTACAGTACAACTTAACTAACGGTGCCTGAGTTTTTTTGCAGAACACGTGCTGAAAATAACTAAATCCATAAGCAAGAGAAACGATCAATTTAACAAAATAAACAAATAAATTCCACTTTTTGTATGTCGAGTCCAGTTTATTTCATTTTCTTATCTGAATAACCATATCAACAGAAATGCGCTTTATGTAATCACACTCACCAATGACGCAAAACAGAAGGCGGTGAGTCTGCCTCATGCTGGAAGGTACAGCAGGTGTCTCTAGTGCTCACACTAAATATACAAATTAATAATTAACCAAATTACTGATTAGAAGTGTCCAGTTACAAAGCTTAACATCACCATGCTTAACACTATCTTACATTCCCTTGTCAAACATAATAATGACCTCACAGGGAGACAAAAACTTCCACAATAAAAAAAAAAGCCCAAATCTGTAGAACCATTAACAATATTTGTTGACAGCCTTAATTTACAAACAGCTGTAATTTTATTTTCAACAGATCTATTTTAGGAAATGTGACAAGAAATGAGAAGGGGTAGGGGCACAGAGAGGAAAACATGTCATTCAGACTATAACAAAATGGTATGTATAATAAGATCAGGTGTGTACCCGCAGAACTGACCTACTGGAATCTGGAATCTGGTTTGTCCAGGCTCTGTGCGTCTCAGGTTATGGTGCCAGCATCTCACTTTCTCCCAGTATCTCACCTTCTGACAAATTTAACTGGCTACTGAGCCTTTATCCAACCAAAACGTTTATGCAAAACAGTCCTCTTCTCAAACGACACACATGCATGCATGACAACAATGTACACCAACAGGGACGGTGGAGACTGATTTCCATGGTGACTTTCCCTAAGACACGAGTCTCTATTTAAATAGAACCAAAGAGCATGAAAACGATCACTTTTCGTTCTCACTCAGGTGGGCGGAAATCTAAACAGAGATAATGAATATAAGAATTTATATCGTTTATATCATAATGTTCGTAGTAGCAACCTCTGCATTATACGCACGCTTGCACTAGGGCCTCACATGGTTTCAGTCAATTTGATGATTTTTTTCATGGCAGATTGAACATTTGCATTATGACACACACACACACACACACACACACACACATAGAAACTACGTAGTCTTTTTATGAAATTTTGGGTGTTGTCATGAAAATGTCATTAAAACATTCATCAAGCATCTGGCATAGAAAACACAAACATGACAGATCTGTGGTTATCATTGTTAATTTATTTATTTAAAAATTTTTGTAAGTTGTCTTGTTGCAGACAAAAATGATACATCTGTAGCTATTTAATAATGAGATAAAATATGGGGAGAGAAACTTCAGAAAAGGGACACAATAACAAACCCATGGCAAAGGAGTGAGCATTTGAATGGATTTCCTTAACAAACCTAAAGAAAGGTGAATGCAGTGTTTCACAGAAGTCTCTGCAACTTTACACACACACACACACACACACACACACACACACACACACACACACACACACACACACACACACACACACACACACAATGCTTTACATAGTAAAAGAGGTGGTGCCTAGAACCAGTATGCAATGTAAAAAATGTTAAATAGCACAATACAGGTTGATTCTATATGTGATTGAATATTTATATATTTGGATAACATCAAATGTAAAAACAAACAACAACCCCCCCCCCAAAAAAAACCCCAACAAAGATTCAAAACCTCCACCATCTCAATGCCAAAAGAAAAACAGGCACAAACAGGTGACGGTGTACTAATGCTCCAACTTCTAGCAGTACAATCCAATAGAAATAGTGTCCTGCATATAGGCTATATATTTGCAGAATTGCATAGAGCCTTTTAGGATAAGCACTGCATGATTATAAATAATATTAAATCATTATTTAAAAGTAGCAAATAGTCTAGGACAGCAATTCTGGCCCTGGAGATCTGTCACACTACAGAGTTTAGATCTAACCCATAAGGCCACACACGCACTGCATGACTTTTATTTTGTAAGATAGGCCTACTTGTATTGCTCACACTACACAACTCACCATAACACAAAACCTCTTAACACGTCTGATCCATTCCATTAAAAGGTACAGTAGTGTCTGATTATTAGAGCCAGGTGTGATAAAAAGCCAATAGATCTGGATACAAGAGAACTTGGGCTACATCAAAGATAGTTCAGAAAACAAAATCTTCAAACTTGTTCTAAGTGGTGTTTATTTATTTATTTATTGGTGGTTGGTCATTGTTTTTATATATAACAGCCATGATAGCCTGAACTGTAATCTGATCATGTTCAAATGAAGTTAGGTCTACAACATGATGGGGGAAATAAGAAATGTCATTTTTAATTTGCGTTCTGGTTGTGTAAAGGTACTTATCTTGTCATTTCAAGTCATAACTGTCAAAAATGTTATTGTTTTACAATGAAAGGGGCCCAATTAAGGGGGAAAGGCAGGCGTGCCCACAACAAGTCTCTCTGCACATCTTTGCATTTTTGAAGAGCCCCGATTGGTTACTGTGTTCGTCTGCTCCCAGCCACGCGTGTGCTTTAATTTGTATTTTATATTAATCTCATTAGTCTGCATTTCTTTGTTATTTGAAATACACTGATTATGCCTCTGGGTTTGTTATATACTGAGGTCACTGACCACCTCAATCCAACACCTGAAAACAATGCTATATTTTATTTGGCAATAAAGTTCATTCAAATTTTCATTACTGTAAAATCTAACATTGCTTTTTTGCCTGGGGTAGTAAACAACCAGCTCTGTCTCTGACAATAGACTGTATGGATGTGGCATCTGTGCCTGTAGCCTGTTGAGACTGGTGAAATGTACTTTCCCTTTGGACCAGAGCAAATTCATTGCTCTAGAACAGATTGCATATTAATATAAAAAAGCATCCAATTTATACTAATTTACTGCTCACACACCTGTCCATCTACTGGATTTTGTCCCCCCAACATTCAAGCTATTAAAGATATTGTCATCCCGTTAGCACACCGAATTCTTTGTCTGTAGAGCCAGGAGCATACACATCACCCTTTTTGATGGCTGTCGTCAGAATATGATCCCCATCTGTATCTGTATCAAAAATATTTGACGTGTTGTGATTTCTGATGACTGTGTGCTGCTGGCTGTCTTCTGGTCCAAGACATATTAAACAACTTTGTGCAAAGGAATATGAGTGGATGACACAACACCTGAAATAATTTTGATTGGTGTTTTAATGCATTTATTATAAAGGAACAGTGGGTCTACTGATGTCTACACATGGGTACTCAGTCAATTATTGTTTATGTATATTTGCAGTGAAATCTGAAAACTGTTAACTAAATACAATATTATTTATATTTAGTGTAGGTAAACAGTTTAAGAGCAAGTTAATGTACAGCCTACAATTGGGTGGTCACAGATTTCAGTGTAACACCAGCAATCAACTCCTGGACCAAGAAGTTAGTATTAAATTATGTCTGTGTGATATATACTGTACCCTGCTTAACAGATGCTGGCTCGTTCTCTAGGGACGCTGGTGGACTATTTTTAATTCTATGTCCTTGATTCTTTTTGCTTGTTCACTTTATGTTGTGTTTTCGCCACCTAGTGGCCAATCTGCACTCGGAAAATAAAGCGTTAGAATGCAGTTGTTAACGCACTCAATATCGTTCAACTGTAGAGAATGATGACATCTTACTCTTTTTCATAAAAGAGATGTTACTGCGGGCTCGTTTTCATCCTTATAAGGTGTAGTATGGTTTTTCATAATAGCTTGATTACGCTATGTGAGGTGCTGTTTCTGCAACTCACATGAAACAATGTCTGAACACAAATTCAAGCTAGAGATGGCACGATACCAGATTTTTCTGGTACCGATCTGACACCAATATCTTGCATTTGAATGTCACCCGATATCGATACCTATCCGACATTTTTCATTAAAAACCACCGTGGCGCTGTTTAGCTGGTTGGGGGGCGGGGTTGTTTTTTGTGACATGTATTAAAAATGCTATTTTACAGATGTAATTCATAGATTTGACAGATTAAAAAAATAATTATAAACTTTGTATACAACTTTGTATACAAGACTGTTTTCCTTCCATTGCCGTACAGTCAGGGTCTCACACATAGCTGTTAACACACACACACACACGCTCAATCTCCCTGTCTGTACTTTGTAAGGCTGCCTTACTCAGTCTGAAATTTACATTATAGTTCGTGCATTTTCTTATCACTGAAAATATACTGTAAAAAATAAAAAAAGTAAACATTTTATATATATATATATATATATATATATATATATATATATATTAAAGAGCAGAACAATTGTTTTATGTGTAATAACTTTGTATATTTACAGTTATATATATATATATATATATATATATATATATATATATATGTGTGTGTGTGTGTGTGTGTGTGTGGGTGTGTGTGTGTGTGTGTGCGCGTGCGCCCTTTCCCCGACCGTTTTATTATTTTTTATTTATTTATTTTTTTAAAACTTCACGTTCAAACCGGAAACAACATCTTTTTTTCCTTTTTTTTTTTTTAAAGAAATTATTAATAAACAAACCACCACTGGTCGCGGATATAGAAGCGATATAACAGTTAGCAGAGACCAGGGCTTTTAAGTGGTCTCACTAGAAGGTACGCAGCCTGTTCCCCTCACTGGGATATCAAAATCATAGCAATGGAAATTACACGTGTGTGACTGCATGGATGTTTGCATTTGAACGTAATAATCGTTAATGGGAATAAGCAATAAAAGACAAGGTTAGAGAGAGGGCCCTGACTGAATGGTGGCACTTCTCCAGGAGCTAAGAAAAAGCATACAAATACCCCAGACTTGGTGTCAATAAAGATCATCATCTGATTTTCTCTACCATCGTGGATGCGTATTGCCCTCGCCCTGCTGAATGTTTTAATGTTTCTTGCATATTATTCTCTATATAATATTATTCTATATTACTTAGTAAACTGCCGTATCCACAAACCTCATGCCATTTTACGCTTCCTACATTGTCACCAATCCTTAAAGAAGCAATAAGTCAATTTCCCATTGATCGTACTTCGTTATGAAACATCCACTGTACTGACATCTAGAGGCCTGGATGTTTCAGAGAGTCTGATTATTATAAATCTTTGACTGCTTCCATGGGGAAACCTGCTCTGTGGTTTGTAAAAGGGTTCATTTGAAGACTACAAGGCAGTTTAATTATTGATCTCCAGCGAGCCGCACTTTATAGAAAAAGTTTCAACTAATAAATTACTTTCGTAAATCTTTGCTACTTTTCGTGCTGGAATGCCGCATTTTAAGCCATTTCACCGTATCATTTAAATGCTTGTGTTTCAAATCCTGTTTATGTGTTATTTTGGCAACATCCTCTTATACTCCAAATGTTGAACCACGTCCACATGGCGTTAATAACCACACACATACACAAAAAACCCCTCTCTTGAGCAAACTGTTGGTCACCTGTTGAATGTCGGACGCATTTGCGACTCGGCGCCCGGGCAGCGGGACCCGGGGGCGCGCGCGCCGCCGCCGCAGACGCGTCCGCGCAGGCGGTTCCCGGCAGGGCTGCGATACCCTGGCGAGCGAAAGCAGCCTCGCTGACAGACACTTCAGCTATGGCGGAGGGAGAACTGGACGTGGACTCGCTCATCTCCAGGCTTCTAGAGGGTGAGTCTACGGTCACGACGCTCGTGCGTCTCGCCGGTTCGACGCGACGCACGGGCGCGCCGCATGCGGGATGTTCGAACCGCGGATCCGTGCGTTGTGCCGTTCGGGTGCGGATTCCTGATAGAGGCCTGCTTTTGCGCGAAAGGGAGCTCCTGGTTGCCTAACATGTCGGGCTGCCGACCCGACACTCGTTTTCTGAAAGGGCACACCTTTGGTTCGCCTTGGTGTAGTTTCCCTCCGTGTAACAAAGCCTTTTTTTTGGTTCATGTGTTTTTATATGTTTTTCCTGAACGTATTTCAGACGAAGTGCCTGGACAAAGAAGTATAGTTCAAGTTAGCCATGCGATGTAGTTTCTCAGTTTGAAGTTAAAGATCTTGTCGGCTCTGTGCTGGTTGTAAACTGCCTGGCATTTTTGCGGTCTGGTCGTCAGTGGTTTTGAATATTAAGTCTAGCCTCGCACGTCTTGCACTGAACAGGAATGTTCGTTACAATCGTTACAATAACCTAACACGAACGAAACGAAGGCTACTCGGCTATATGTTGGAACATATCAACGAATAAGCTTATCCAGGTAATTTGAGCCTAGTTAGCAATACGAATGTAAGTCAAATGCAGTTTATCCTCTGTTAGGTGGTAGGCCCACATTAATGTTGTGTGTACTGGCCTTTGTGCTTGTAGCAAGGACTGGAAACAGAAGTATAGATCTACTTTTATTTACTTTTTGTCGTATTCACGGTTTATTCTATGTAACGTTGGTACTGTAGTCGATACGAGCTGAATAGAAAATTTAGCGACAATATTTGGGATTTGACCTTTAACATGTTAGTGACGCCGTGACCCTAAAGCAGTCCCGGTTTCATCCATGTCGCGCTTATTAAAATCCAACTGCCTCATTAAAAAAATAAGAGTTACATGGGATCACCACACAGGCCAAGAACCGTGACTTTCTCACCGCGTCTCTCTGTGTAACGACGATACATCGTTTGTGGTAATGCCACTACACAGACACTGTTGTGTTTGGACCAGACACTGTTGCTGTAAGGAATTTTCTTTTATCTTTGTGTGTCGCATGTTCAACATTCTTTTATTAAGCTCACATTGGACATTTTGAAGCACCTTTTACAACAGCCAGAATCTTTCTGCAAGGTGTTATGCGCTAATACCATAATAATATCTTTTGTAAGCATATTATGAGCACAAACACAGCGATAATAACAGTTTACAAACTACTATTACTGGGCTGGCTTTTTTTTTTCTTCTAGAATCTGCGTATCCTGCTAATCCAGGGTAAAATTACATGTTAACTGTTGTATAGCAAATTCTATTAAACAAGTACATGTATATTACATTAACGCACATAAGAAGAGCTAATTAATTGGTCACGTCATTGCCCATTACTTTGAGTATATACATACGTATTTAAGTAAACAGACATCTTATCCGCTATGCTATGCTATTCGATATCTCAACACCACCATCTATTCTAGTGCTTCGGGCCCTGTTATAATTTTTATAATATGTAGCTTTCTTAGGAGAAATTAGAATCAGGGACAATGACGTAATCCAGGATTTTGTTTCTTCTTCAGCACCACAAAAATTAAGAATTCTTTCCTTTTGCTTATGGGGTAGTTTCATTACCTAATCATATACTGTAAGTAATAACCGTGTGCAACCTACTGTTTCACATTTTAAACCACCATTTTAGTTATTTATTGGTTGGTCCTAGACTGTATCAGGCCTGTATTACAATGTACAAATTTCTTGTTTTACCACACTTTCAAATGCCTTTTAGGGGCTGTGACTGAGCTGTATGTGGACTAAACTTTAACTGATTTTTAATAATTTGCTGAGTATGCTTTTACCAAGGTAATAACATCTTGTGTCATTGTAGCACCCATTTGTAGCCTTTCCCTTCTAAGCTGCTAATCTATATGGCAAAATGAGGTAATATTTCAGAATGTCTGCTTAACCAAGAACATCAATGCTTATTAATGTCGTGCATGATGATATACTGGCTGCTCTGCTAGGGCTCTGCTAACCTCTGCACACTTCCTGCCTGGAGCGTCAGCTCAAACAGTGGTCTGAGAGGAGCAGGCTTTGCTTCAGTCAGCCAAATATCCATCCAGTAGTAAGATGGAGATCCAGGGAGTATCTGAAGACCAAGAAGTTAGGCCTCATCTCCTTCCAGAAGAACGTAAACCTCTGCCGTTTCTCTGGACAAAGAACGTATGTCATTTGGTCTTCGTGTAGTGCATTTGCTACAGGGTTTAAAAACATTTTTTTTTTTTGGTAGATCATGAATTTTACATTGTGAAGGATGTTACTGTGTTCTTTTATTAAATATGTCAACCTTGTGTTTAAACTCAGTTTATTGTTTGGCTTTGATTCACTGACATGCTAAAGACCCTAGTGGCCTAGTTTTAGAAGTCACAAAGTTTTAGAAACGGAGTTGGTTGGTTTGGTTCTTGGACAAGTCCAGTTTACCTTGTGCTATCTGTCAGTCCTTCCTTCTTTCTCCCTGCATGATTTGCCGCAGTGTTCTGGAAGTGTGTCCATGAAGTGCAGTGCTTTTGCCTTACCCAGTTCTTTTCCCTGATGGTCCGCCAAAGGAGAATGCCGTTACAGCAGCTGTTCCCAAACTGTTTCAGGCTATGCCCTTCCAAAACAAAGTGGAGGCAAAACTGCTCAACTGCTATAAATGACATTCTACAGAGTAGAAGAAGACTGTTGACAGTCAGAATTGTTGTCTAAACCTATCTATACTCATCTATAATGTGCTTAAATCAAGCTCTAATGCATGTTTTTTAGAAACATGATCCTGCAGTTTTAAATATCTGAAGTATAGTGAAAAATGAGACGACATGGGTATTCTGTTTTAATCTTTGAAGTATGAAAGTTTGCTGTTTTTACTAAAACGTTGGTGGACAGAGATTTCTTTGGGTTCTTCCTTCAAGCTCTACACAGGTGTTTAACAGACACCAGTATTTAGTACAGACACTCTAATCGTGTTCAGTTCACTATAATATTTAAGTTTGTATCCTAAAACCTAATTTAGGACTTTGTGAATTTGCTTTGTGAATGCTGCTCTCCTGTTTGCAAATACTAGCCTCATGACGATTGATTGTATCGAGCAGTGCTGTGTCTGTAGGTGACCTTCAGTGTATTGGAGGAACCCTTGAGATAGCAACAGTGCCCGAGAAACCTTTATCTGAACCACAGCCTTATTTGGTCATGTCCCAGGCAGCAGTGATCCACACCAAAATAAGGGATCTCAAAATAGCCAGGTCTGGTTTTCCTTAGAATGGGGGGGAAACCAGCCTATTATGACCATGATAGTTATAGGAGGTCATGCTGGAGATACAGTTCTGAGCATGCATAAACACACACACGCATGCACAGCAGCCACACAAGATTTACATTTAAAAACAAAACAAAACAACAACACTGTGGAGATCCTTGGCTTTGGTTTGGGCTGGGGTTGAGTTTATGGAATCCACTGGGAGGGGCAGCAGGAAAAAGGAAGCAGAAGGAAGCCAGCTGTGGATATTTGCTCCACGCTCACTGGCTGCATCACAGGTTTGGCTTGCATCGCTGTAGTGCTCAGAGACGACTGCTGGACTGCCTGACTGTTGCAGATTCCAGATGCACAGTGAAGTGGAACACTTTTTTTGCACCCTCTAAGTTGATCTATTTTTTAACTCTGTGTAATAAATTTAAATTCTGTTCAGGGTAGTTCACTGGCATGTCATTTACTGCTGTGTTTCTATTGCCGCAGCTTGGGTTACAGTATAACAGAAATTCAACATCATCTGTAAAACTAAGATTGTACACTAAAAAAAGTCCAACTCAAGGCAAACTCCAACAGGGGGGCGAGACTGAAACGAGACGAGCATAAGAGAGGTTAGGTGACCAAGCCGAAAAGTTGAACACCTGGAATATCGATTCAGATTACAACACAACTAAGGCATAAGATTGCAATTTTTAGACTATTATCTAACCTTCATAGTTTTGAGACTAACCATCATAGTTATGATATAATGTATCGAACAAAAATTAATCTAATTTGGCAGCATAATACAAGTTTTATTTTTTACTTTAGTACTGGTTCATATATTTTATAGTCTCATGAAAAGGAATTCCTCAGTGTTCAATGACCTCAGTGTTCTCAAAGTTGAAGACTGTCTCAAGAATGAGTAAAACTGAGTGAACAGCAAAATGAGACATTAATATCTAGTCTTGAGACCAGCGTTGAATACTGCAATGCTTGCTATGTGAGTGTGCATCAGCGCGTGCGTGTGCATTTGTGTATACATATAACCTTGCATATGACACAGCTACTCGATGTCTCCAGATGGTAGCAGGTAAGTTCATTTCATGCTGCTGTATTACATCACAGCTTGTATTCACCAAGTAGGGATAGATATTGTAATGTCTCGAAGAGGTTGCTAAATTTGGGGCATTTATTGCAAATGTTTGGGAAAAAATTATTTCTCTTGCTTTCTCTCTCTCTCTCTCTGTCTCTCTCTGTGTGTGTGTGTGTGTCACCCTCCCTCTTGAGTTTCCACTCAGTGTCACAACAGTAAATGTCAGTAGTGGCAGTTCTTGCCCACACCAGGTCCCACCCATGCTGGCCTCTGTTCATTGTTCCACACACAGAACTGTATCTCATGGTTGCTCTGGGGGTTCACGGAGGGCTAGCCAGTTCCTGGCTGCACGGAGTGTGTGTCACTGCTCTCTCTCTCTCAGCTCCTGCGTTCATGCTCCATGTTTTTCACTGCTAAATAAATAAACAGGGCAATTCACAGAGCATTGAATAGGTCTGACAGTCTGGTGTTTCACAATGCCATTGCGTTCGTAGCTGTGCCCAAATATGCAACGTAACATTGAATCAAAAGGTCAGATAACAGTAGGACGTGGTTGGACATGACATGTAGCTGTTCAACTGTTTTGAGGGTGACGGTACACTAGTTTAGCTTAATTGAGTTGATAATTAGTTAGGTTCATAGCCTTGAGCTAGGCTAAGGTTCTCTGATGTGCACTAAATGCCTCCAAACAGAGTTGGAAGATTATATGCTGTTATTGCGATTAATTGCATCATGATGCACTTTTCAGACGCATCGTGGGTATCGTCAGTACTTCAAGAACACTTCCCAAATGCATGCTCGTCTTTACAGTGTAGCACTGCCCAACTGTGCGCTCGTCTTTACAGTGTAGCACTGCCCAACTGTGCGCTCGTCTTTACAGTGTAGCACTGCCCAGTTATGTCTTCATTTTTAGTGTGGCACTGCCCAGATGTGTGTGTATCTTTAGCAACTTCAGTTTTGCTGCTGCACTCGGTTCCAAGCTGTTAGCAAATCTCAAAGGAGCTAACTGTCACCTTATATACTGTCATATACTGTCTTCAGATGACTGGGTGACTTCCATGAGGGCTCTCTCTCTCTCTCTCTCTCTCTCTCTCTCTCTCTCTCTCTCTCTAAATGTCAGCAGGCACAGCTGTCTGTTAGTAATCCCCCCATCCTCCTTCAGTGTCACTCCACATGTGGGGGGCGACTCCTGAGAGCTCAAGCCCTGCCAGTGGGCTTCTTTCTGGGATGAGCCCTTTGTATAGTAAACATCCCTCGTGTTCTCAGGGGGCCGCGCTTCATCTCACACCAGGACGTTGTTATTGTAGGCCGCCAGTTTGTTTTTGTGTCGTGTTTTGCAACGTGTGCACCATATGTTCTCTCAGGCTTAGCATTACAGTTGTCCTCTGGCGCTTAGAAGTAGATCTGGGAGCAACTATTTAACTGGGTCCCTTTTTTTTTTTGCGTACTTGCAAATACGAATCGGCTAGGGCGTGATAAACGAGCACAAACAGATGGACCTCATTCATGGAAATGACAAAGTTCTCTACATGGCCTGTTGATCAATACCAAACTAAAACATACTTCTTGCGTTCTTCATCGTTTGGGCTTGTTCCCTGGGAATACCTTCCTTCCGTTTGTGCTGGGTTTAATGATGACCTACTCTATGGAATGCCAAATTATATCCATGTCGGAGAATTCACGTTTGTGTCAGGTCAGGTATTTAGCTAGTAGCTAGATAGTACTTATAAAGAGGAACAGTCAGCATGCTGTCGAAATGTCACACGGTGATCTCCTAGGTAACTTTCATCTATCGACTCACCACTACTGTGACTGCTTTCTATAGTCATATGTCATGGGATGGGATTGGCTGTACTAACATCTTGCATTTTATTATACTGTCTATTCAGTAGGTATAAGCGTAATGGAAAAATAAAGTTGAATTGTAGTAACAGCGAGGTTGACCCGGAGAACGGGTCCTGACACTGAACTTAGTTTACCGCATCACATTTTAATGCACCACCAGGCAAATTTCCAGAAGCCTCATCACTGTGGCCTGCAATATGCAGCTTTTTTTTTAGTGGTTCCCATGTGTTCGAAGCACAGTCTCCATACCGCCAAGGCTCTCAGACATCGAAGTTGTGTTTCAGTCAGTCAGCAGGGCTTGGGCTGTTTGGAAATGGCTAATTAGTGGTATGAAGTTGTACCGACTGCTTCTGCTCCCCTGTGAAGCCGTGGCACCCCGCTCGGGTCTGATCTAAACACCAGCGCATGGTGGAGACACGGCGCAGCCTCCTGTCTTTTTGCTTCTTTATTTTAAGAAAATAAAGCTGTTTGGAGTGCACCTCTTCTCACCCTCCTCCTCACTGTCATTAGGTTTATTGGAGCTGCGTGCCTGGGTTTCTGTGTGTGTGTCAGCCACTAAGTCCTAACGCTGTATTTCACCCTTTCCAGATTATAAAACGAGAGTTGCTGCGCCTAATGGCTCCCCTCCTCAGATTAACCCCTTCTTCTCCCTCACGTCTCTGTCTCACGTCACACACACACACACACACACACACAAATTCCAGCCAACATACCAACTAGCCTAACGTGCAGTTTTAACGCTAAAACTATGCAAACTAACAAGCTCCATGTTTTCGTGCTCTTTTTTTTTTTTTTTTTTTAATCTCTCTCTCTCGCATTAAAATGTTTAACTGAGCAGGTCCCGACACACACGTTTTAACGTTTAACGCGCTAAATGAGCAGTCACTCCATCTTTGCAAGCGATGCCGAGTTTACAGAGAATCTCCTTCCTCACGGATATTGTCGGCTCGCTTTCCCGGCCCTCTTCGTCCCGTTAAATACGGTTACCGAAGCATAGATAAGCCTGCGCTGCTAGCGCACTCTGTCTCTGTGCTAGCGGACTGTGATTCATTGGCCTCGACAATACTGATGTTACAGACATTTTACAGGGAATTATTAGAAAATTATAGGAATTGTATTTACTGTCTACACGCCGGTCTCAGATGTTCCAAAGAAGTATTCCGTGGGTGTTTACATGAATCAGGGCTTTGACGGGCTCCGGCTACCAATATTGGTTAAAATAATGTATTAAACGTAGCTGCCAGCTTTAGCAAATGTGTAGTTTATATATTGGCAGTATGGTATGTTTGTTTCTGCAGTCTTTACTAATGTGTGGGACTATGCTTTAGCCCAGCAGCCTGCTGGATATCGGTGTCATCTTCCACTCAAGCTGCCATTAAGGAACTCCCAGTCCCAAAATGAACCAAATTGTACCGCATTTGGACAGAAATATTTCAGGTTTTTGTTTAGTTGTTTTCTTAATGTATGTTACACTATTTCTTACAATGTTTTGTACGTCTGTTGGTTGGTACTTGAGTGTGTGCATGTGTGTCGGTGTTTGTTGTGTGTGCATGCGTGTATATGTGGTGTGTGTGTGTCTGAGTGCATATTCATGGTTGTGTGTTGCTTAGCTGTTTTCACTTGCTGGATTAATGAAAACATATTGCCATTAGACAGAGATACTTTGGGGCGCGCACACACACACACACACACACACACAAAACAAAGGGTATTCAGGATCCCCTCCATATACAGTAAACGGCACAGAAGCCAGTACCATTCACTTCTCTTTTTGAACAAGATCCTGACTAAGCCGGACGAGTTTTCCAGCCTGTGTGTATACAAGAAGTTTAGACAAAGCCACCCACATACTCTTCTGTCTATGAGGTATCTGTTAGGAGAATAGCACCAGATCATGAATGTCACAGGTTGCATGTGCAGGTGAGAATGCAAATTGGTTTTGACTGGTATGTACAGGAAGTCCAGTGCGGATGCCTAACCTGGTAGTTGATGTGTTCTGTCTGGGCTCTAGCCCCGGGTTCGGTGGTTGATGTGTTCTGTCCGGGCTCTAGCCCCGGGTTCGGTGGTTGATGTGTTCTGTCCGGGCTCTAGCCCCGGGCTCGGTGGTTGATGTGTTCTGTCCGGGCTCTAGCCCCGGGCTCGGTGGTTGATGTGTTCTGTCTGGGCTCTAGCCCCGGGTTCGGTGGTTGATGTGTTCTGTCTGGGCTCTAGCCCCGGGCTCGGTGGTTGATGTGGTTGATGCTCCAATCCCCCTTCTTTCTATCACTTTGTTTTTTCTACCTCTCTCTGCTTTGTCCCCCCTACTCACTCACACACACATGCACGAGCACACAAACAGCATTTAGCCTATATACTACACTTGCCCCTATCCTGGGTGTATTACCACACAATAGACCTAACCATATGTAAATAGATTAGTTCCATCTGTGTGTGGGGGTGTGATGGCTTTCTCCCCCTTTCTTTGGCCAGAGAACTCTCCATATATGGCAGTTGATTTTGGAGAGAGTGATTTGTATATATATGTCTCTCTCTTCCATTCTTGCTCTCTCACTCGCTCCCCTTTTTCCAATACACACACACACACACACACACACACACACACACACACACACACACACAGCTCCTGAATGACCTTTAAACTTGCCTCCCTAGGAATGCCTGTAGACACATACTGCCTGCCATCGAGAGTCGCAGGCAAACCGCATGTTCAGGTCTGACTTCACTTTCGGCTCAGCTAAGGTGTGGTTTTCGCTCTGCTAGAAAAGCCTCTCCTTGTGTGCGTTCCGCAAGCTCTGCTGTACTTGCTCGGGTGTCAGTTGCACTGTTCTTTGTTCAGTCTCTTTGTCTCTTTTTTTTTTGCCTTCTGTGAAACTCTGATCCATGGACGTACCTACAGCATCACACGCACCCTCTCCATCTGGGCAGAGCTCGACAGCTCCAGCAGCGTGGCACGGTGTGGTCTCCACCCACCCACGCTGATCCAGTGGGCACTCACAGTAATTATTTTTGTCCATGCAGTGCATTACATTTTTTTTTCACTTCTTAAAATGATGTTCTTATTGCCCCTACAAATGTCTCCAATTTTATCTTCTCAGCTTGGTCTGGTAGTCTAATACCATCTCTCTGTTTGAGTTACGTACAAAGTAATTTTCTCAGTTATGAATTAGGAGTGAAATCTAGACAAGTTAGAGATAACATTAACTTCATTAGCCTAAATGTTCAGTCAGGCAGTGGCTCCTGACTGCTCAAGGTATAGAGAGGGTTGCAGATGTGTATGTTGTACTTGGATTTGAAAGTCTGTGTTGCTTTAATCCTCATGAAATAACTTGTGGAGGACCAGGTTAATGTTTCTGAGTAACCAAGTAACCAAAGAAAAAACAAAAGAGAAACGCAATTATTCACACAGTGCTGGTATGATGGTTAGCACACACCCACATATGAATACTAAGACCAAATATATGCTGACAATTTTTTTTTTAATTTTTTTTTTGCTGTGGATTTTATAAGTTGTGCCATGGAACAGTGCCTTCAGGGGCAAGGTGTGCCAGGACATTTTGAATGCTTCACCTTTCAGGAGAGAGAGCGAGAACGAACGAGCAAGCAGTCAGGGGCCACCGATTCTGCACTGCAGTGTTTTATTCTGGCAGAGAACAGAATCAGGGAGACACACTCCCTCCCTCCTTTACACACTCTTTTGCTCTCTGTCTCTCTCTTTCCCACATTACAAGCCAAATTTGGATGGATGTTCTTTGTTGCCCTGTAGAGTGGAATGCAGTTTACACACACACACACACAAGGAGTGCAGTATGTATTCCTTTAGGATTATAGACTAACTAATGCCTAGTAGCAATTACGTGAAATTTAATTATATAGTGGAAATATAGTATAATATAATTAATGTTAAGTGTTTAATACAGGTTTTATACAGTTTTAGTTGGTAGAATTCATTGTTGTGTTGTGCATTATTATGACGTTATAATCAAATGGTGCTTGATGAGTGTTAATGTCTCTCCTTTGGAGACCAGCATATGTAAAAGTTTGTGGAATGTGGCATTTTACTGAGCGGTTGTGACAAATCTATCATTACACCTGTCAACATCCCGCCATATCACCCTTGTGTCACTTGATACTGTTGCCATGGAGATTTCCTTTCGTCTTAGTGGAGCCTTCTACTGCAGCAGAAAATGGGGTGACTCTCTGAGCCCTAACGCCACACCTGCTTCAGTAGTAAAGTGGTACAGCCCTAAGTCAAGGTCACTAGGAAATACAGTCTGTGTGTGTGTGTGTGTGTGTGTGTGTGTGTGTGTGTGTGTGTGTGCAAACACTCTTCGTATTTGTTCTAAAATATATCCATGGGTCAGACTTTAAATAAACTGGTTTGTCTCAGTGGTGTGTGTGTGAAGAGTGATGGGTGGGGGTTTGCCACCAGGTTTTTCCAAGGGGTGTTGGGGGTCACACTCTCTCAGTGAAACCTGACCCAGGGTGCTGAGGTGCTCTACTGTACTCTCTCCTGGCTGTATCAGATCACATTAGCTGTTACCCGATCCTCAGACATCCAGTAAACAGATTGCCATGTTTGTGTGTCTGTCTCGGTCTGTGTGTGTGTGAGTGACTATGTAGATTAGTGCTGACAGTGTTAGAATCTCAGACACACACATCACAGACCATAGTAAATCTGTACCTAGTTGTTTACACATAGCATGTTTACAGACCCTGCACCGGCAATGCTCAGTATGGAGGTGCTTTCATTGGGGTGGATCCAAGAACTGGCATTAGAACTCCCAGCAAGAAGGATCAAAAAACAAATACACACACACAGTGTGAGAGAGAGAGAGTGTAATCAAGGACAAGCCCATAACCAGAAAACAGATATAGCATGAAAGTAACGCTAACATAATAACTAAGACTACTCTCAGCTCAGTTGGGGAACGACTGTACTCTTACGTATCTCTTGTGAACTCTGAAGTCTTCTACAAACCGTGCAGTTGAACTGAAACTGCTTTAGGACCCAATAGTCTGTTGAACGCAGTCTAAAATGTGGCTGGTGAATTTTCTGAGCTCATATTCATGGGTAGAACTAAACCTGCATGTGGGCAGAACTGCGGCCCGAAGCAAGATTCAAACTCTTTAATGTTGTGCTTGTTGGTTCTGAGCGGCAGGTGGGTTTGGGTACAGTTTATTAGCTGCATGTTCCAGTTAGACGCGCAGTTGAATGTCTGACTAGCTTGTCCCCTGGGCCATGAAAACGGAACTTGCTGTTGGGCAGTTTTACTCACAGCGGTGTTTACAAAACCAGGCCTGCTGTTTGTGCTATTCAGTTAAACCAGCTTCACTCCCCTGTGGGAGGGAGAGAGAGAGAGAGAGTGTTTATCGGTTTGTGCTCTGTGATTCTTGTGTTTTTATGCCATACGTCCTCTTTCCTTCTAGGCAATTCTGAATGATCCTGTCATTTGTAGCTGATCCCTACAGATCTCCATCACTGCAAACCAAACACGCGCTGACTTTTAAGTTAAATATCTGTTTGTTTGTTTTTCTGTGAAAGGAAAGTTCTTTATCTGTTCACCCAGAGCTACGCTTGTCTGCAGTCATCTTTGTGACCGCTTTCTTCATCTCAACCAACCCCGTCGTCCTCTGAGAGCGCTGGCCTTCTTTTCAGGAGGTTTGCAGGATTTGGATCCATACATCATCCGTCAAGACGCGGAGCACTGCAAGATTTTGTGCTTCCCTTGATTCGCTGCTTCGCTCGTTAACTGGGTTAGCCCGCTGTAACAAGCTGTTCAGACGCAGCAGCCTCAGGCGCAGGTCGCCGATGGTCAGCGCTGCCTCGGTCGCATTTACGAAGCAATACTGAGTGGCTTTGGAATATGTTGAGCGAGCAAAAACCGAGCATGCGGTTCCAGCTCTGGCGCCGTCACACCGGCCACCTGCCCTGTAGGAGGAAACAGCCAGCGCTGTGATCTCAGAGGTTAACAGGCGGATGCACGTTGTGCCGGGTTATCACTTATCTCTATTAGGACTGTATATATCTCTAAAAATATATAAATATCTAATTAAGCTGTATCCATAGATGTTCGTAGAAAAGTGCGCTTACTGGTATAAATGTATATTAATATTTGCCCAATGGTCAGGACCAGGTCACTTGTGAAAGAGTCCAGTGAAGGTTGCCAACACACACACACACACAAATATATACACACACAGAGGGTACAGGACAATGGGGGTGAGTGAACTGACCTCAGAACAGCAATAGCAGATTAAAGCTTGGACATGAGTGTAAACTATAGAGTAGCCTGAGGTTGAGCTGTAGGGCAGGTGTGTGAAAGCCTAATAAAGGGGCCACACAGGTCAGACCCACCTGCATCATAACTGTGAGGGAGGAAGCAGGTTCACTTGCTCTTAGTTTTGGAGCTCACGTCCACAAGATATTTGTCTAAATGGCAAAGTTTTGAAGAGGTTTGGCTCAAAGTCTTAAAAAATCCCTCCTTTTTTATCTTCTTGCTAAAGCGTTTTGCTAAACTTTTTTATCTTTTGTTTTATTGGCTATTGTGAAAATAATCTCTCTCTCTCCCTCTTTCTCTCTCCCAGTGCGAGGATGTCGCCCAGGAAAGATTGTGCAGATGACAGAAGCGGAGGTGCGAGGGCTGTGTATTAAATCCAGAGAGATCTTCCTGAGTCAGCCCATTCTTCTGGAGCTGGAGGCCCCGCTCAAGATCTGCGGTCAGTCTCACCCTCTGCGTCTATTTCAGACCCGCGCGGCCTCGAGAGAGAAAGCGCGGCGAGTGTGTCTGAACCAGCAGAGCCACTGCAGTCGAGTCGCACACCAAAGCTCCTCTGATGCGGAGCGTACCGTTTCCCCTGAGTCTGCTCACCCCAGGCAGTCACAAACCCTTGGTGTTTGTCTGCAGTTGTTTCAGTAGTATATGACACGGGTGAACGACTGGGCAGGATGTTGGCGTGAAAAGCGGCAGCACAATTTACGGATTGTGTTAAGGCTTCACACCCTGCGCACATCCTTTCTTTCGTTCCACTGGCATTACCGCACACATTTCTCCGGAAGCGTCATTCTGGAAGTGTTGTAAAAATACCGTCTACAAGTTTATTGACTCGTAATGAAAGCCCATTGCCGTAACCACGTCAGCGGTGACCCCGCTGAAGCCAGGCAGTACGCACACACACTTATCACGCCACCGCTCCAGGGCTGCGTGTTTACAGAGAAGCGGAAGGGGTGCTCAGATGGGAACTTCTATTTTTAAAAAAGTGTCTCACCAGAGAAAGGTGGTACGCGACTAACACTGGAGCGGGTCAAGGGGAGACAGGCAGACACAAGGGGCTTGCAGACAGGCAGACACGAGGACGTTTTCCTGGCCAGCAAAGGACGACACCAAATTCACAAACGGTTGACATTTAAATTAATTTTAGAGAATAATTCGTCAGTCAGTGGACAGAGTGGCCGTGTGTAGCGTGAAGCGGGTCTTCGCCGATCAGGGGAACGGCTGTGGTAGTGACGTAGATCACCGTGGTAAAACAGCAAACAAGTCAAATATTACAGTCGAAAGAATTGCAGTGGGACCATACAGTGTAACTGATAAATATTTCAACTCTCCATGCTAATGAAATAAGAGGTCCATTAGTCCATACTTGTGTTGGAGAGGACAGCTTGTCTCACAGGTCTGGACAACTTGTATTTTGAAATGTAGGAAACACGGCCAGGTTCGGTGTTGGTCTGGGTCCTCGCATGAGACCCACTGCGCGTTTAACTCGCCTGTTTTCCGTGCACAGCTATCAACCTTTTTATAAACAGCAGTGAATATTAAATCCAGACATACAGACACACTTAAAGCAAGCTGTGTTTCTGAGTCTGAAGGTTCAGGGAGCTTCGCGTCTGGATGTTCTTTCCTCTTGTAGTCTGATCAAAAAGAGAAACAACACACGTTTCTGGAACCAAAAGGATAAAAGGGCACATCGTCCATGCTGGTTTTTATGTGTTTCAGATGAGAGGACGTGTGGGCGAAATCAAGCTTGTAGGATATGTGTTATGTAGGACAGTGGTGCACTGAGATGCACCCTGACTGATGTCTTTGAGCGGCTGATACCTTTATTCGCTTGATCAGAGAAGGCATACAGCTCTCTCTCTCTCTCTCTCTCTCTCTCTCTCTTCCACCTTTTTTAGATGTCTTTCCACCTTTTCTGCCCTTCCTCTTTTTAGTGGTTTCTCTTTCTCTATTTCTAATTCTTTCACTCTCTTGCTGTCTCTGCACCCCCCGACTAGTCCCTCCCTCCCTCTCTCTCGCTTTCTCTCTCTCTCTCTCTCTCTCTCTCTCTCTCTCTCTCAACCTTTGTGCGCCCTATTTTGTTCAAATCTCCAACGTCCCTCCTTGCGTCTCTGTCTCTCCGTCTGTAGGTGATATCCACGGTCAGTACACAGACCTGCTGAGGCTGTTTGAGTATGGAGGTTTCCCTCCAGAGGCAAACTACCTCTTCCTGGGGGATTACGTGGACAGAGGAAAACAGTCCCTGGAGACCATTTGCCTCCTACTGGCCTATAAGATCAAATACCCCGAGAACTTCTTCCTCCTTCGTGGCAACCACGAATGCGCCTCCATCAACCGAATCTACGGCTTCTACGACGAGTGTATGTGCATGTGGGAAAGCTAACACACACATCCCTCCACCACACACACATTTATCTACAAAGGCACGCTTAAGATCGTATCTGTGTGGAGCCTGTTATTTTCACTTCTTCTAGGTGCTTACTCTTTATTCTGATCTGAGACCAGATTTTTAATTTTTTTTTTGTATTTCGGAATAAGAATAAAGACAATCTCTAGGAGGCGCTATGAATAGCGTTTATGTGAAGTACACTGCTTCCACCTAGTGGGGAAAAAATGAAACTACATACACAAACATACATGCATTCTGTTATATATTTGGTGTTACCATGTTAATTCCACTGTCCTTAAATTCGGTTTGAGATTTTTACACACACACACACACACACACACACACACACACACACACACACACACACACACACACATATATATATATATATATATATATATATATATACAAAACATGCGCGCACACGTGTACAAATAGGTTTCACATCCTAGAACTTTAAAGAAGCACTTTGTTTGTGCAGCTGATGAAGGACCTCTGTCTGAAATGTCTTGTTTCTCTGGAAAACTTGGGTACTACACGACAATTTTGACTGTATATATAGAGGAAGTATTAACAAATATAATTTATCTGTGGTCCTCAGGTAAGCGCAGATTCAATATCAAATTGTGGAAGACGTTTACCGACTGTTTCAACTGTCTCCCTATTGCTGCCATTGTTGACGAGAAAATATTCTGCTGCCATGGAGGTGCGTCGCCATGGAAACTCATTCCTTCCAGTATAATTTCCTCGAATCGAGGAACGTACTACATGTGTAACATATAGTCAACAAGCTCTGACACACATTTAAAAATAACGGCTGCAGTTTCTAAGTTCCCAGGAAGTTACATAATTGATGCAACCCTCTCTGGTTAATTGACCTGCTATGATTAATTAATGGCCGTGGTTAATTGACCTGCTATGATTAATTAATGGATGTGGTTAATTGACCTGCTGTGATTCATTAATGGCTGTGGTTAATTGACCTGCTGTGATTAATTAATGGCTGTGGTTAATTGCCCTCCTGTGATCAATTAATGGCCATGGTTATTTGACGTCACCTGCTCCAGGCCTGTCTCCGGACCTGCAGTCGATGGAGCAGATCAGACGGATCATGAGGCCTACGGACGTCCCTGACACCGGTGAGAAAACTTGGAGGCGAGATCTCTCTCCTTCCACTGCTGAGTCTAATCTTAGATGGGGCCTTTTTTGTTTTTACTTTGTGATAGTGCTAAATGCAGTGTGTGTTTTACTTTTTTAAAAATTAAAATATTTTCTTAAGTAGAGAAGCCCTCCTGCATTTCAACAGCAGATAAATGCAAAAATAATGACAATAAAATAACAAAAATAGACTGTAATAGCAAAAAATATAACGAAGAAATAATACTAAGGTAAACAAGAATGAATAAAACAAATGATTTTGTGGTGTACAATACCACCAAAAAAAACCCCACCACCAACAAAAAAAACTAAACACTGTTAGCAGACTCTGAGGTTGGAATGTGTCGAGTTTCATTCCCGACAGTGCCTGAAAGGTGTTGTGTGCCCACAGGGCTGCTGTGTGACCTTCTGTGGTCCGACCCAGATAAAGACGTGCAGGGCTGGGGCGAGAACGACCGCGGGGTGTCCTTCACGTTCGGCGCCGACGTCGTCAGCAAGTTCCTCAACCGCCACGACCTGGACCTGATCTGCAGGGCTCACCAGGTGGGTCTCCTGGTTCTGTGGCCCTGTCCCCTGCCTTGCCTGCGCTGGGTTGGAGCAGGTCCTGGAACAACCGCCCAGGCAGACTGGCTCATAGAACCTTCCAGAACCTTGAGGCTTTCTCGTGACGCTCTGCTTCGACTCTTGTATCCCACAGTGCTCCGAGATGTGACGGAGCAACGCTGGAAACAGGCCGTCGTTTAGAATTGCCAGATACTCCCACTGCAGTTCAAAGCTCATTCACTTGAATGGTGCTTTTTAAAAAATTTTTTACAATTTTTTTATGGTTTCTGTAAACATCAGGTACATCGCGAAACCACATGGCAGTTGGCTTTTCTGTTTTAGGAGATAAGAGGCCACTGCAGCACTGTGCTGTAGACGCCCTGCAGACTCAGTCTTTTGCCTGTTTCCTGTTTTCTGATGGCAGATGAGCTGTGACTCCAGGCTCGAGAACAGCGTGGTGTTTGTTTGAGTGATGTGGGCATGTGCGAGTGTACTGACACTGAAGCCTGAGTGGATATAAGGCAACATGGGCCAGCTTAAGTAGCCTTCATATTACAATGGACCTTTTAAACTCAGTTTTATGAGAATGTTGAAGGCAGCAAATCGGCAGGAATGCGTGTGGGTGCGTGCGTTGAACCAGACAGCACGCACTCACTGTTTTTCCTTTTCTACTTGTACTACCTGTCTGTGTTACTCTAGAAAAGTTAAATGTGTGTTTCAGATTCGCACTGGGGTTTATGATCTCTTGCAGTGCATTTAATAATCGCAGCGTAACGTCACAGTGCGGTTATGAGTAACGTGGTGGTTCTAATGTTAACTAGATGGGTTTGGTGACGAGGTTACAATCTCTTGCAATTGGAGTTTCTCAGCATAATGTCACATTGCACTGATGGTGCACGCACAATTATGTCTGCCACGGCAGGTGGTAGAGGATGGCTACGAGTTCTTTGCCAAGAGACAGCTGGTCACGCTCTTCTCTGCTCCAAACTACTGCGGAGAGTTCGACAATGCTGGGGGCATGATGAGTGTGGACGAAACACTCATGTGTTCCTTCCAGGTATCACCAACACACAAATACACGCACGTTAAAAGAGATTAGATCTCGCATGACGGCACAGTGCTTAACTTTTACAAGTGCTAAATCCAGTCTGCATTGTTTAAATTATTATTATTATTTTTTTGTTTAAATCTCACACTATTTCTCCTTTGTATTCAAATGCCAGTCAGTTTCGTGGCATTTTCTGTTTCATCTTGTGAAGTAGTGTTGGATTTACAGTAGTGGCTACATGAGTAAAACATTTATAAAATTGTTTATGCATAATAGTTATTTTAGATTTTTATTGTTTCCAAAATTTTTGTGCATAATGTAATCATTTATTATTATTTTTTTAATTTATTGTTTGTAAAAATTGTGTAATATATTCTTATTAGATTCTGAAGCCTTCAGAGAAAAAGGCCAAGTACCAGTACGGGGGGATGAACTCTGGTCGCCCTGTGACTCCTCCCCGCACAGCTGCCCCGCCCAAAAAACGATGAGCGTCGGAACAGGTGATGACCTCAGAGGAGGGAGAGAGCGTGACAGCAAATCGGAGAATGAAGTATGAGGAGTGAACAAGTGTGAAACTCCCTTGGCAATTTATACCATGACGGGAAAACAATGTAGTTAAAATGATGTGAGAAGCAAATTTTCTGATTTTCAAACACTTTACATCCCCTGCCTCCGATTTCCTGAGCTATTATTTCTGTATTCCTGTGTTTTTCCTCCATCTTTGAATCCCCTTCATCTGTGTAACTACATTTGTCAATTAAGTGTTTTGAGGAAAAAAAAATGTATAAATGCTGTCATCTACACATATGCATACACACGCACACACCAATCTATTCGTCTGCATATCAGTGTACCATTATGGGTTTTCTTTTGAGGCTGACAGAATGATGTACATTGATTGATTTAACTTTTCTTAAGTTTACTGTTTCATTCTTCCAGCCTGTTTGTGATGAACAGGAATAGTTAAATAAACCAATAACTTCATCTGGGGTTTTCAGTAAATAAACCAGAATAAAATTAAAAGGGATCCTGCGTGTTCGTCTGTTTATTGGACGTTGTTCATGTGCCACTTCTCTAAAGTCTTAGAGACGGGGTGGCTCACACTTCCCGAAGTCAGTATAGACATGGTGTAGGCACTTGTGCTCCTACCACGGCTCACTTAAAGGCCACTTTTGTTAACTGGGTGCAGAGGTAAAATCTATCCACTAGATGGCGTTGTGTTCACATAAGCAGGAAAACGCCATTCCTACTGCCTCTTCAAGCGAAACTACAAGGCTAAAATGAAAATAATGCAGAATTTGCAAAAGACGACCGAGCATCGAGCGTTGGAAAATAAATACACACGAATAAAAATACATATCTGCCTCCTACACAATGAGGATCAATTGCGCAAAAGGCCGCGTCTTTACGCGTACAGGCGGCCGACGCCACAGCCTGCTTCTGCGCAAGACCAGCTGAATCCAGAAACGCCTGCGGTTTGCTCCAACCTCATTCAAAGATTTCCTTTTATCATGCTTACATGAGTCACGAATCGTAAAATTACAAACCTTGTTAGCAGGCTTGACGGTTTATGAGCAGGCCTTAAATTGGAGCGGTGTTTAAGCATCTGCGGCACGGCGGGGTTAATTAAAGGGCAGGACACGCAGTGTGCAGCAGCGTAAACAGTCATCGCATGACCTCCATAATTTTCGGGCCCGGAGGAAGATGACAGTGCTCTTGTGTTCAGCTCGAGAACCAAGCACTTACGACCGGAGGAGCTGACCGGAGGAGCTGACCGGTGTTCTGGTTTCGCAGCGAAAGCTCTGACGCACAGACAAAGTTTTAAGGGGAACAGGAATGACAACAGCTGCTCAGCAGACGACTACCTCGTTTCCGTCCAACGTGCTTAAGATATTGCAAATGTTTATTTCGCTCTTGCACTGGATCAGATCATCCAATAGTGGAAATTAATGAGCTGCCTGGAACAGCTTGCACAATGAGCTAAACGGTTTATAGCCTTTGAGACCTTCACATCAGAAAAACGATGCCAAGATTGTCACCGTGACAGCTGAGTCCAGGGTCAAGGGCTCAGTGTTGGGGTGCAGAGATCTTGTTGATACTGTCAGACCTCCAATACTCCCAAGTTGGGCTCCCAGTGAACAACAAAAAGCATTTAGGATCACTCCAGCCTTCAATGGCTTTCAAGACTTCAACCCCAGCTCATTTTTTGTGGGCTGTAATGTCAGCATCAGTGCCTCAGATGCAGACTCTGTTGGTCAGGCCTACCTATGTTGAAAGAAGATTCTTGAGCATGTTCCTCATATAATGTAGATCAGCATTTTGTTTTTTTTTTTAATTTTGCTGTTGTGTTCAGTGTCACCCTTTGTAAAACTCACCAAGGCCCTTGGTGATTAGCTGATATGTTGAGTATATTCTCCATCTGGGGTTAATCCAGGACCTGGGACAAGAACATTTGCGGGACATAAAGCATCATAAAGAGTCTGTGTGTCTGAGTGAAAGAGGGAGGGACAGAGATCAGACCTCAGAAATGTGATTGGTCCTCACCAGCTGCTGGGGCTATTCCATCATTAAAAATGCCCTTTACAAGACAGTCGACACAACTCGACCACCTGTTGCCTTGACAACTTCGTAGGGGGGCGAAGGTCAACTAATCTCCAGACTAGTTTTAAGAAGGCAGGAATAACACCAGCATCCTGATGGTATGCACCTGTCTTTCTGTGGACACACACACACACACACACACACACGCTCTCCTGCTAATGAGTAATGCAAAAACAGTAACACACACCCCATGACCTGGTATTGACTTGTACACTGTCAGGCTCTCACACACACCCCCATGACCTAGTATTGATGTACACAGTCAGTTTTTTTTCTCTCTCTCTCTCTCTCTCTCTCTCTCTCTCTCTCTCTCTCTCTCTCTCTCTCTCTCTCTCTCTCTCTCTCTCTCTCTCTCTCTCTCTCTCTCTCTCTCTCTCTCTCTCTCTCTCTCTCTCACATACACAATGACCTGGTACTGACTCTTACACAGTAAGTCACACAGACACACACCCCCGTACTCCTTTTGTATCCTAGACACTCCAGAAACATGCTGGAATACACATACACAAGTACTTCTGTCTTGAGGTATATCACCTACCTGATATTGTCTGTAATCCTTTTAGACTGAGAAAGGACACATGCAATCATATAGACACGCGAGATCACCCTGTCGCTTACACATGCTCACACACACCCACATACACACTCATGTGTGCTAAAGCACACTCATACACACATACTTTCCTTTGTCCTTTTTCTTGGTGTTAAATTAGTGTAATGAGGTAATGGCCAAGCTCAGAACACTGAAACCCTTATTATTACTCATTAGCTGAAATAGTGTGCAGCCTCTGTCTTCCCAGACTGCGTAAAGCTATTCCGACTGAATGGAGAGGGGAGGTTATTCACGCAGTGCAGGACAGGAAAACCTGCTCACAGTTCTGGATTCTGTCATTCCCCAGTCATTCTGTCATTAGAAAAGCCAAAGGTCTGTGACACACACACACACACACACACACACACATACACACACACACAGTGTGTACATCAGTGACTCCAAATGGCCTGGAAACACCACTGGCTAAAGACAAAAACATACTTTTAATGCAGATTCCTTCTTTACTGATCTAATCTACTTACTAATTCCTGGATCTAATGGCGTGACCTTTGAAGACACAAGTATATGACTGACTTTATAGCTCCAGGTAGATAGACAGTCATTCACACACACATCCAGCAGGTGAAGGTATAAACCTGTTTATGGTCGCATGATGTAATGCAATACAATTGACTGCTTGGCAGGGATGCCTACGTTCTTATAAGTTGTCTAGAGCCTTGACATATAATCATTAAGAAGTTGGAAAAGTTGAATAACCATGCTGTCTATGTTGACTGGTAATGAAGACCTATTATCAAGCTCCACCCATCAAACCATAAATGCCAAGTAAGAGACCTCTGCAGGCTAGTACTGGTACTGCAACAACAGATACTTTCAGCCCGCATTGCGAACGGTGACCCTGCTCAACTGAGTACGCTCCACATTCTCCCTCACAGCAAACTTACATTTCGTTCTCTGAAGGACACTGCGTTCTTTCAATAATGTCTGAAAAGAACCCTCAGTGATGTGTCTGTGTTTGGTTTATCATGTTTCCCTGCATAATCCTGCAGCCCCAGACAAGACCGAGAAGCTCAACAACCGTCGTCATTTCTTAATGATGTTATAGCATGACTCGAGATGAGAGGATTGTGATAGTAGTCTGCTGTATTGCATTACATCAGGCAATCATAAACAGGTTTATTCATTCACCTGAGGGATCTTTGTGTAAATGGCTGACTATCTGTCTGAGACTATTAAAGTCAGTCATATACTATGCACAAATGCCTTCTGGTTTCTTAGTCAAATCTAATCACGAAACACAATTTACATTTGTGGCATTTGGCAGCCACCCTTATGTAATTACTCAAATGGTAGTGTTAATTCCATATATTAAACTATCCGTTTACTCTGGGACCTATGGTTAATCGTTTTTTTGGTGTTGTTTTTTTAAAGCTATATCCATTATCAATTTCCAATTTTGTGTTTCAACCATCTACCGATATTTATAGCTTGCACTCGCTCTCCAATACACTGCCCCTTGCACAAACCTTATCACGCTATTCGTATCACTGCTAGAGAAACAGTTCACCTTTATGTGCTTCTTATTATGGACTAAGCTTGCTAATGAGCTAAGCACCTGTTTATTTCTCCATTATGTATCATGCCTGTGACAAACTAACCTCACATGCCGATCAAATATGCTTCGGCATCCCAAAGCCTGCATATCAATTACAGCTGGGACCTTCACCTACCCACTGTCCAAGGTTTTGTGGAGTTGGAAGGAGGTCGTTAGATTTAATGCCGCTCGGCATCCATTTCTCACAGTCTTCGCCAGGTGATTTTCTGCAATTGGCCTTGTTTTCTTTGCGAAGCTGCTACTGTATGTGATGCTTCCTCTTCCTGTTCACGATAAAACTAGTAATCATTGGCCATCTCTCTGGCGATGTGACCTTACGATAAAAGCAGCTACAGTAAGCCGTCGAAGAGAACACAGTGAGTGGAATGAAAGAATTTGGGAACTTTTGAAGATCAGCCGTGCTGCAGCGTTCTGGGTTAGCGGCAAGGGCTCGCAGGAGTGAGTTCTCGCAGTCAAGCCTGGACATGACGAGAGACTGACCAAGCACTGGAATGACTTCCCTAGAGAGGAAAGAGTGAATTCTCTGAATGTTGAAAAGGTGAAATCTGAGAGCCTGTGACATGAGAACATGACCTGGACAGCTGGTCATCCACAATCCGCTTCCATCTAAGATTGCAAAGAAAGTGCCATTCCCGGTTCTGAATCCTTGCGGCACACGTGGTTCTAAGCGGTGGTGGTGCGCTGTCAAAACTGTCTGCTTTTCTCTGTTTTTTTTTTTGTGTTTTTTTTTTGCAGCGTCAACTGGAACTGTTTGAATCAGCCAAGCACAGACTATCCTAAAGGCACAATTACCCTGTCAGTGCTACAGTGGGTGAGTTATGAGTGTTTTGCTTCATTGCCTCTCTGAATGACTTCTTCAGATGTACAGCATAATAAAATCAACTTAGAGGCTGAGAAGGTTAACCGAGCTCAGAGACGTGGGTCTCCGAGATTTCCCACAAGAAGGCAAGGACCCAGAAAATATTTTAATTGTCGTCTTGACTTAAGTTAGTAGAAGAAAAAAAAAGGTGTCACTCACAGAAAACGTGACCAACGCCATCAAAGAGTGCAAGGAAGATGCAAAAGAGACACACAGACTATAAGCGAGCTGCTCTCTGCCACCTGTGAGCCACTCAGTCTGGTTAGACACTGAGACGCAAGTCACGTTACACTGCAGAACTTGCATAAAAACCTGTGTTCTGTGTGGCTGAATCAAAATGGCTCACCACCGATCTGCAGTGTGTCTTGTCCTCCCTCATTCAGACCGGCCAGCTGTGTTTTGGATGTTCCGAATTGGAGTTTTGCAGAGACCAGCGTAAAGGTGGTAGCGCATGACCTGCTCTGGACTAATTCCAGCACCGTGCAACTCCAGAAGGTCATGTGATAAATGCATTCAAAAGATGGAAACAGTCAGAGCTGTAAATGATCTTGTCATGTGAAATGGAGAAGTGTTCTGACAATACTCACTTTAATTTGTTGGAGCCTCAAGAAATGGATTAGTTTAGGCGGTAACAGCACGTTTACTGTGAATAGCAGTATTGTCTAAGGCCCGGTTTCCATGTCTCATCTCTGTCTTGTCTCAGGTGAGTGACGTGGGTTCACACTTTCCCCTGTGTGGTGTATAGCCATTGCAGAAGTAACACAGCCCTGGTGTCAGCCATCCAGCAACTCTGACCTGTCAAGCAGTATTATTATTTTTTCAATCCATTAGTGATGCTGCGATTGTGCAAATATTCTGGTAACGCTGCTTTGACCGATAAACTATTGCGACACCCACAACCAAGCTACTAAAATGCACCACTAGTGTAGCAACACACACTACGTAGCCACTACAACATATCACTAGGTTGGCAGCACTCGCTATCATGCCAATACATTGCAACACTACTGTGGCAACATCCACTACCATGCCACTATAATGTGTCACAGCTGTGTAGAAAATGGCTTGCCACCAAAGTAATATCTTGTCAGCTGCGATCCTGTGGTCAGAAACCGATGAGTGATGAACATGGTAGCAGATGGCTGTCAAACTGCATGGCAACAGTGACTGTTTATCTGAATGTATCTTTCTGACAGGTGTATCTAATAAACGCTAAATGTGTGTAGGTCCATGACAGGAGATTCCAGTGAAGTGACTGCAGAGTGTAGCTACCTGTGTTTAAAACTCTGAGTTCTGATGCATGGAACACACGCACACATTCTCGCAAACACTTATTCTTGTGTAGGGACCCATCACTTATCTGATAGGGGATCAAATTTTGACTCACCGAAAAACAAACCTCAGTCAGTATTGCAGCCGAGATGTCTGGGGAGAAAAAAAAAAATGTCCCAACCAGCTGATCAGGTTTCTACCTTTTTCCTTCATTCTAATGTTCGGGAGTTCAAACATGACAACTGCATCATACAGTCATACATCAGGGACATGCAAATGAGGGAAATGTAAATCAGTTTCCCTTATTTGCATGTGTATCATTTATGTCTGTGTATGAGTTTGTCCATATATTTATGATGCGATAGTATGTTAAACATGAACTGAACCGACTTGTGTTGTGTGTTGTGTTAAATGGGGGGGATGGAGGTTATTTAATCTATGTCACATAACTGTACATTTGTGTGCGTGTCACAAAGAGTTCATACTAATTTACATCCGTCATTTTTCTGGGTGGGAGAAGGGAAGGTCTGCCTGCTTTGTCTGGTTAGATGTCGCAACAATCCAGCGATTTGCTTTAGCTGATTCATTAGTAAAGGGTAGATCTTGTTCACAAGCTCTCCTTGAACTTGCGTGCAGTTCAGCTGTGCAGATTCAAAAACACAAATGATCCCCTTTTTCTCCGCCAGCCCGGACTTTAGTGGACTAATGAATCAAAGTTTCTGCTCGCTGCTAATTACAAGTTGTTTCAAAATGTGAAATCAGCTTTTATATGCAAAATAATTAATTGTATTGCATATGTCATTTTAAAAATCTAATATTTCTCAGAATAAATAGTAGACTATGTAAAAATATATTTGGAGCAACTAAGTCAAGGATAGTGTAAGCTTCAAAAAACACTAAAAGAAATGCAAAATACCGTAATGACCATGGCCACTTACACTGCTCTTCAACAGAGACCCTTCCTCTAAGAATAGCCCTTTAAATATTTATTTTAATGAGCACAGCCAGCTGTTATACCAAGGGACCCTTCTTCTATCCAGGTATGTTTAACAATCCAGAATCCAATGATTTTGAAACCCGATTTGGAACTGTCAGCCATTCTGAAAAGTATGAAGGTGCTATGTTGTTAAGAGCTCAAAAAAGCATTCAAAAAATTTCAAAATCAAGTCTAAAAGCAGCAGGCAGCCGGCGTGATGATGTTAAAATGGGAGACTGCAGGTGTGATGCGTTCTCTTTCACATTTGTTTATACCTTGACTGCAGCATTCTGGATAGGCCGTGGTGGTTTCTGGCAATTCAGAAAACATATCATTAAAATCATCTGGCTGTGAAAAAAAATGACGTGTCAGTTTCTTAGCAGCTTGGCCTGTGAAGAAGGGGCTAAGTAACCTTCTTATCCAGAACGCAGCTTGTTTTCAACCTCCTGATGTTCTCCCATGTTCTCTGCTGTGTTCCCTCCATTGGCTCCAAGTACAGACTCACATCAGATTTAAAACACTGATACTCACTAACAGCCATACCTGGACCATCTCCCACATACTTAAAGGCACTAATCAAACTCTATTCTGTACCACTCGGCCCTCGGGCGTCTAGTACCGCTCGACCCAAACCACTGTTAAGACACTCAAGACACAAAGTTGACTCAGGACTCTTCTCTGTCCTGACGCTCAAATTAACATCCACGGGCTGTGGGAACAGCTGAGTCACTTTGTCACCAAATACTTAGATATGCACTCTAGATATCCTTAGATATCCCCTTTAACCAGGGCGCTAACTTGGTAGTAATCTTAACTATCACCTATGCACATATGAGGATGTGTATTTGATAGAAACTACAGTGCACTTCTGTAAGTATCTCTGGACATGGCTGTGTGCCAAATGCTGTAAATCTAAATGCTATATTTCTTAAATAAAAAAGCTGTTTTATTGATATTAATATGACTTAAGGTCAAATTAAAAATTACACCAATATCCATAATTTCATCTTTTATTAATGAATCCAGCTATCCTTAAAACTTTTGAACTCTTTTTCTTCATTGTCAATAATAATACAACCATTTAAGGTATTATGCATCCAGTTAAGATACTGAACAGACAGGTAGCCAGTTTATTTAGGGATGTTGTATGATCTGGCTCTAAAACATTTATAATTGTGGAACATCCACATAGCTATGAAAACTGACTCCATTCTCTAATAATGTGACCCAATGGCAGCATGTACAATGAATACAAAAGTGGGCCAAGTACACAGTCCTGTAGTATACCATAAAGATTATTCTGTTCTCCAGAGTCTAAGAAATGTCACATGGGTTAACAAAGAGTTTTATTCCTTTAAGATTTGTATCAAACCATCTTAAGACGTTTCTTGAGAGACCAACCCGGTAAGGAAGTTCACTGGAATATTATTATCTATTGCACATTTACACCTCAACAACTACAGTCTACATTAAGACTATGATTTATAATATGTTATTCCTTATATATTATTTTTGTTTAGTTAATTTATTGTAGATTATTTTAAATGGAATTCACTACAGAAGGCCATAGGTTTGTCTCAGGGAGGTCTGATCCTTTTGTATTCTTAAAATATTTCATTCCCAGCTAGCCAAAACGACCCATGACACATCTGCGTTAGAGGAATTTGGTTATGATGACAACAAACACTGGTAACTGGGAGCTAGACAAAATACCATGTGCACCATCTAAGGGAAGCATACACGCCCACACACACACACACACACACACACACACACACACACACACACACACACACACACACACACACACACTCACCACATCATATTCATATCTGTTGATAAATAACACATCTAGCATAACTAACTATTTGTGTACATAATACTGTATGTGTGTGTATGCATAATATGAATGGAGTCTGTTTGACTGGATATAAATAGCATTCATCCCTCTTATAACACTTATAACCTTTTGCTGTGCAAGGTCTGTAATATACTTTCTCCTTTTAAGATTTAGATGCACATGTGTATAGACAATGTGGTGTTTGTCTTCCTGACTGCGTCCGCATGCATGTAAACGTTTGGTTCAGATCTGAATGATCGCAATCCCATGACTGAGAAGATGAGTGGGAAATTATGTTTAAGTATGTTTAAGTACTTAAAGTAATTAGGCACAGACTTCCTTGGATCTTTTTTTACTGGCAATTTGATCCAGTTGTAATGAATGCAGGTGATTATCTTCTGCACCCTCGTTAGTGTTCAGTTAACACCTGCAGGGTAACTAGTCTGCTTAAATGATCACCTGCAGCACTCATTTATTACCTGTGAAAATGTACTGTTATTCATTTCACGCACATGTAGAATACTCTTGTGCTTTATACACTGAAGATTTCATCTGATGCAGTCACATTAACAGAATTATAAAACGTAATAAAACGTAGACTGCTATATGGTTCCATATGGAATGATGTCACTTTTTTTTCTTGTGTATTTTTCTTGTGTGTGTTATTGGTTTGTGACATAGTTTATTCTATTCTCTGGGCCGCTCCCGTTGTGTTTGTCTGACTGTGAGTCTGTCCATCATTTGGTTGGTGTTTAGGGAGCAGTACGTGTTTTATGTACACCTTCATTGTGGGTATGTGTGAACTTGGCTTTACATTTCTTTGTGTTTGTCTCATACTTCTGAAGTCACACAAAAATGCGCGCACACACACACACACACACACACACACACACACACACACACACACACACACACACACACACACACACACACACACACACATATATGTGCATAGGCACACACATAATCTGTGAATATTTTGCTCCATTAACACAATGGCTTTCTGTTATCATCTGACTGAAAAGAGACAACACGAACCTTGTGCTACCAGTTTTAATATTAATATCACAGATGTTGACGTAATAATAATAATAAATAATTACTGATGGTAAAATGTATCACTTCTACTATTCAGACATCATTTCATGTCCAACTGAGCACAGGACCAATGGAGAGTTAATGATTGCCATTCATGAAATGGACCAAATTGAGGCTTTGGATTGATTTTTTTAGTAGATCCATGAAAAACAGACCAGACAGGAAATGTCATGACACTTTAAGTTCTATTCAGCACTGTCTAATAATGTCATGCCTTTATATGATGGGCCATGTATACAAAAAAAGGCCAAGTTGCAGTTATTACACAGGATGTCATAGAAATGCTAAAAGAGCACAGGGGTTCAGAACATCCAGTCATTTAGCTGAACCTCCGTTTGTCTGCACATACTGAATGGCTCATCAGTAATCAGCTGACCTTTCAAGAGCTTTAAAGCATTCTGTTTTGCTGGTTTATCAAGAAGCTTCTTGTTGAGGACCTTGGCCTCAGCAGATCAGGGACCTCTACAAATAACAGATAGCTCTTCATAGACACAAACAAATGAACTTAAACTAACGCATGTTCTCCTTACGATTGTCCGCACTTCATGGTAATCTCTGTCAGAAGTACTCAGACAGTCATTATGGGATCAGCTGAAAAGTAGGATTTGGGGAGTATGTATGTCAACACCCATGTATTATACTAGATTGATAGTGTGTTGTTTTGATGGTTTGTGAGAAGAAGCCGATGTTTAGACGGTGTATAACTATGCAGAAGCCATAGCCCTCTTCTTAGAGTAAAGGTCATAAAAACATCGCTTAGCATAGCCCTGTCACATGGATTGGAATTCGAGTCACAGCTGCACAGCTTGTTGTCATTATAAAGGCTCTTTTCTTATTTATGTAATTCAAATAAATGATATCAATGAACACCCAAAGCAATAAACACCCCAAAACTAACAAACAAACTCTCAAATGGTACTCAGCACATGGATAAATATTTACATTTTATGGCATTTAGTGGACACCTTTATGCAAAGAAACATACAATTATGACTGTGTACAACTTGATGGTTAAGGGCCTTGCTCAGGGGCCCAAAATTGGCAACTTGGTGGTACTTTATCTGATAACCTTCTGATCAAATACCTTGGTCAAATAGCTTAACCACTGAGCTGCCAATGGTATTACCATAATAACCTTGTAGTGGCATTTCTTACACACTGCATTTGCTGAAGCATTACGAGAGGAGCTGAATGTTTTCTCAGGATTTTCAAAGCTGATCTTAGGGGTGTGTTTCATGGAACATTAATACACATGTTAAACCTGACCATGAACATGTGCGGCTTTGGTGCTTTGCTTGTGACAATGAGCCGTGCCGAAGAGGGAGTGATCAAAGCCTTCTCTCACTCCAGGTTAAACCCCAGCTATTCCATAAGCTGTGTCACTCTAATTTAATGAGCATGTTCTAAACTCTCCTCTCCACTGTTATTATTATCTTATCGGCCTGACTGCGGCTTGGAGGCTTTTGGGCGTTTGGCTGTACTGTCACGCTGGAACAATCTCTTCTGATAGGGATGTCGGAGATTCTCCACCCTGGACTAACTTGACATTTCTGTTTTGTTTTTTTTTCACTGAAAAAATACAAAATAGAGGGAGTGTGCGCTGAGAGAGAGGGAGGGAGGGAGAGAGAAATGAAGTGTACCTGTGTGTGAAGAGAAGAGTGAAACATTTCCTATCCGTTATTTCTGATTAAGTGTTTGTGACATTAATATGGTCTCTGTATTATCGTCTCTTTATGGCTCAGTGACTAAGAAAAGGAGGACAAAAAAGGAGGATAGAAGTGTTGGGAGAAGAAGGAGAGAAGGCAGAGTGGTGGAGACAGAGGCTGGTGGTGTGACATGGGGCACACACACACACACACACACACACACACACACACATCATATCTGTCCATCTGTCATATTGGCACATTCAGGCAGGCCCGGCTCTGCCCCAACAGTCCAGCTCTGTGTTTCTTACACAACCAAACACAGAGAGAAATGGCATTTGTGGTGATGCAGGGGGTTAAAGTAGGATGCTTAACGAGAGATCCCAATAAAGGCTTTTACGTAACCAGGCCAGGGAAAAAAGGACACTGTGCAAAATAAGAACTTTTGCCAATAAAAGTAAAGCGTGAGCTCTATTTCTTTATTGAACATTTAGTACATTGAAATTGAAAGTTTTAATGAGCGCTTACAATTTCTTTCCATTTTTGCAGACAGCATAACAAAGGACTGTGACGCCCCCATTAGCTCCTTACCTGTTCACGGATGTTGTGTATACGCATGCAGGAACGTGATTAATCTGTGCCCTGTGCACTGACCCACTCTGAGGAATATCACCTGGTTCGTTGTACTGCAGTTTATGGAATATCACCTGGTACAGTGGTATGGACAGTGTACTCTGTTTTATTCCCACTTCTGCAGTATTTGCATTAAAAGAGTTTGACATGTTTTCCACCAAAGAGAACAAAGGTGAGACCCATAACTTTAGCTGTAATTAAATGCTGCCCTACTTGGCTCAGAATGCCACAGGAACACCAAGTACAGTTCATGTTTAACTTACTAAAGTGTCATAGCTACAAACAAATGCATGCAAATTTACAAACACATAGACTGGAGGCCCTGGAAATCACCCCTGTCATAATTCATTTGAAAGGGACCTGATAATATCAGTACACTGTCATTGTGTCATTTTAAGATCACATAATTTTAATGATTAGGCCTAGAACGGAAGACACAAATTTCCATAAGTTATTTTACTGCCAGTCAGCTTGAAAACAACCTCTGCTAGTCCTTAAAGTCCAAATCGGTCTCTGACTGTATAATTATAGTTTCGAAAGGTCAGAACACTCCCCCGCTCCAACCAGCCCCCTCGACACACACTCAAAACTTGCCTTTACTTGTTGCTGTCTTTATTTTTTGACCCACAAAGTAACACGGGGCAGTATCATAGTGAGTTTGGACTACTATGTCTGCTGGGCCATGCTCACTGGCCGGTAGCTGCGGTGCTAACCTCTAAAACTGATCCTTGACCACAGGCAAGCAGCCCCATGATAAACCTGCGCCAATGAAACTGGAACAAACATTAAAAATAATCATAAGCTAAGCTAAATTCTCGGAGTGTAGGAGAAGCCATTCGCTGCCTTCCTTGGTGGGCTGTGGATGGAATCCCAACTATGCCATGTATGATGTATTCTTCCCACGGGAGAGTGTGCTCCATAAGACAGCAACGAGTGTCCGCAAATGGACAAATATTGCTCAAATATTGCAAAATGTAAAATGGTACATAGAATTAAGCTAATTTAGCCCTGATGGCTAATGAATGCTAACAACAGGAGGGGGTCTTCCGCTTGACTTTTTCTTTTCTTTTCGTTCCTTTGGGCTTTTAACATCGTAACTGCTGAATCAATGCTCAGAACCCATACTCATAATTAATATATTATGTAAATAGAAAGAACCCCTTTTCATAAAAGTGGGAGTAGAGTTCAGAACTACAAGAACAATACACTTTCAAATTTTTGAAAAATATGTAGCAAATGGTTCATCATCACCATACTATTAATATCACCTGCTACTCATTCACACTACCTACGTACACCTGCCATTACCTGACACACTGAGAAGTATTGCTGCTTGAACAGCCAGCGCATACCGAGGATTAATTAGTATTATCTTATGGTATTTCTGCTCTTTATCCGATTACTCACCTCTGTTTTGCCTGCTCCTTTGGGATTTGTCTGCTTTATTATATTGTCTTTCTGGGTTTCGACCTATAGCTATTTATACCCAGTTCGTGGTTCTGGTTTGAGCCCTGCCTGCATTTTGACTACCCTGTTGGATTATCCTTTACTAATTAAAACCTGGCTTTACCCGAAACGTTACAGTATCTGCCTTGTCCTTTATATGTGGTCACGCGATGAAGTGAAAATTGGGAGTGCTGCATGGAGAAGGTGTGAATGGCTAATTTAAAAGCTGCTGAAAATGTATCCTTTTTCATTCTGCTTTATGTCAGAAGTAATCTATCTTGAAATAATAGTAGCAGAGAAGCACATTGATGGTTAAATATAACTATTAATTTGTTAATAATAAACCTCCTGAACTGCAGTTAGTGTCTAAATACCATAAATTTAAACATTACAGCTACTAGTAAAAAACCCCCAAAACATTTAGAGAGGAGCGACCCCTAGCTTGCTAGCCCAATGCTGTGGTCCATGCCACCTCCAGTTAGCTAGCCATGAAATCCAAACGCAGTGACATTAACGAAGTTAAACAGCCGTATTATTCCAAACGTACATCTACAAATAAAAGGAGAACAAACAATCAATAATTACCAGATATTACAACTGACATGAACCAACTTCAGCTGAGGAGAACCGTTAGCTTGCTTTGCTTTATATTTGACAGGAGATGAAAAGTCTCTTGATCTATGACCTTAGTAATAAAAATGAGCTGAATTGAGAGGAAGTGGATTTATTTATATTTACTGTAGACTACTGTCAAAAAATAATCTGCATTTTCCACATAGCTATCAATGGCATATTCAAGGGCAGGAAAACGTTACGTTTTTCTTCCACTGACATGAAAGGAAAAGACGTATAACGTTTAATAAAATCGTTCTGCCTGCTAATACATATTTAAATGGAATAAACAATAACTGCTAGGCTACTAGCGAGTCGCTGACATTGACGTTTTACAACAAAATGCAGATCAGTCATTTAATTCCAGCAAAAGACCGTGATAGGTATACCATGGTCATGACATTTTCAGGCTTTTCACTTTTCACACAGATTGAACAATGTCGATGGAATAAGTAGATTATGGAATTTGGAAAGCAGTTTTTGTGTGAACACCTTTGCAGTTTAGCACATTTTTTGTTAATTTTAACCAGCGATTGGCTAGTTGTAGTTAAGATGTAATAAGTGTTGTGGCTACAGTATGCTAACATAACCTAAAAAATCTATATAGAAATCCATGACAGAACGAAAAAGAGCTACAAGAATCTGCCATAAAAAAAAGAACTTTTAACGCATTCGCTGTGCACTACTGTATCTTATGTCAACTAATTTAGCTGCAGATATTTAACCTCAGTCACTCAATTTTATTTAGCTTGCGCTTGCATATTCCACTCGAAACAAGTATGCAGATCTGGCTTATTCCACAGCCATTGGCACATGCTACTACACTGCTCATGCCATATTAAACGTTTGGTATAATCCAAAACGGGTATTCCTCTAAGATAGTTACATATTCTATTCCTGTGACATTTCACCCTGCTGAAAAACATTACTAACCACTAGGAAAAACTGATTGTTTCCATCAAGTAATAGGACTTTATGGTAATATGTTTAACATTTACCTTTAGAGACCTGTAGAGCACATTAGATTCCATTAGAAAACCATCAAATGTGACACATCTACCTTTATTTGGCTAAATTTATAGCACTTGTATACTCCAAATCGCTTTATAGAAGGCATTGGCTAAATTTGGCCATGGCATGTTCTTCCCTAGCATTACCATTCTAACTTAAAATGTGGTATGGGTGCTCTTGCTGAGTTAATCAGGAAGACACAGCCTATTTTTACCTTCCATTAACATGCGTTTTTGGTGATCACGTTCAGCTTTCACCTGACTGCAAGAAAAGCAAGACACATTGCGATTAGGTCACTTGAACCACATTCAGGGTGGTCTTTCTTATCCGCATTACAATTAAACAGTTGGAATTGTGTCTGCTGACTGACTGCATAAATTATATCATCTGCCAAACAAAGCCTTCTCCTGTGCCCAAGCAGATGCTTCAGTGCATGTTGTAGACAGTTTCTGACCACATTTAACAACATGTACGATGTGTGGGTTGGTATTGTTTTTATGCAGAGAAGTAAGATCGGCTCTCATCTGGTTACACTGATTGACACCTTTTATTGAAAAGTGTAAACGAAATCCAGCCAAAGTAAATCTAAATCTAAATCTAAATACAATCCAGATATGTAAGACGAGGCATCTCAGATAGGGTCCTCAGAGCCTGTGCTGACCATCTAGCACTGGTGTTCATGGACATTTTCAACCATCCCCTCTCATATTTTGTCATTTCCACGTGCTTAAAACAGTCCATCATTGATCTTGTCCTGAAGAAACTGCAGCCCTCCTGCAATGACTACGGCCCAGTAGCCCTGACAAGAGTTTTGATTAAGGGCTTTGAAAGGCTGGTGAGAGACTTCATCATCTATTCACTACCTTACACTCTGGATCCACTACAGTTTTCGTACCATCTCAACTGCTCTACAGCTGACGCCATCACACACAAGGAGGGGAAATTAATAAAATGCTGTTTATTGTCTACAGCTCAGGACTTTGGATTAAACCCAACCTTGTGTCAGTGGCTCTCCAATTTCCTGACAGCCAGATCACAAGCAGTATGATTGGGCAGGCATTTCGCATGCTCTCTCACCCTCAGCACTGCAGCTCCACAGGGGCGTGTCCTGATCCCTCAGTCTCAGCACTGGAGCTCCACAGGGGCGTGTCCTGATCCCTCACTCTCAGCACTGGAGCTCCACAGGGGTGTGTCCTCATCTCTCACCTTCAGCACTGGAGTTCCACAGGTTTGTATTTTGATCTCTCACCTTCAGCACTGGAGTTCCACAGGCTTGTATTTTGATCTCTCACCTTCAGCACTGGAGTTCCACAGGCTTGTATCCTGATCTCTCACCCTCAGCACTGGAGCTCCACAGGCTTGTATCCTGATCTCTCACCCTCAGCACTGGAGCTCCACAGGGGTGTATCCTGATCTCTCACCCTCAGCACTAGAGCTCCACAGGGGTGTATCCTGATCTCTCACCCTCAGCACTAGAGCTCCACAGGGGTGTACCTGATCCCTTACCTTCAGCCCTGGAGCTCCACAGGGGTGTATCCTGATCCCTTACCTTCAGCCCTGGAGCTCCACAGGGGTGTGTCCAGAGCCCTCTGCTGCACTCATTGCACACATATGACTGCGTGGCCACTTCTGACTCTGCCACCATTGTCAGGTTTGCTGATGACAATGTTGCGCTGGGCCTGATCTCCAATGACAACAAGGCCTACCTTGAAGAGGATAAGCAGAGAACTGGTGTGAGGAGAATCACCTCCTCCTGAATGTCAACAAGACAAAGGAGTTGATAGTGGACTTCGGCAAGAAACGGCAGAGGCACTCCCATCCCCTCAGGATCAACGGGGACCCAGTGGAGTGAGTGGGCAGCTTGAAAGAATTTAAACTGCCCTTCACAGTGCTAAAGAACTTTTCCACCTTCACCATGGAGAGCATCCTGACAAGATGCATCACAGCCTGGTTTGGGAACAGCACCAAGCAGAACAGGCAGGCTCTATAGAGCTCCATCCAAATGGAGCTTCCAGTCTATCTACAGCAAGCGGTGCTGGACTAAAGCCAGGAAGAGAGTGAAAGACGTCAGCCATCTGTGTATAGAGCCCTGGTTTAAATACACAGGCTTGCATTCTACTAAGGAAAATTGAATTAATATACCACACTCCTAATGCAACATAAAAAGTAGTTACTGACTGAGGACTTGTTGAACGAGTGTCACTTGGTATGCACCCATTTGTCTCCTTTCATGGTTCCAGCTGAGACCGATAGACCCATGTTGGGGTTTTCATCTGTGTAACATATGATACCTCTCCACACTTCCCCTCTCTAGCCCACTGTGGGGCCCTAAGGGACATTTCAGTAGAGCAGTAAGTAGCTTTTCTCCTGATTACAATGGCGCAGTATTCTCTGTAGGGACAGGTGGCCAGCCCCGCGGGGAGTACCCACCAACCCACACGTGCACTGACTTACACATGTAAGGAAAAAGCAAAAATATATACATGCTGTGGTTGTGTGTGTGTGGGACTAGTTCTCTCTCCCTTGTAGCAGTTGTTTATATATTTAGGATGTCTGTAGGTGTGGGTGTGCAAAATAGTAGCACACAGAGGTGTAAAAAACCCAGAACACATTATTAATTAGTACAAATACTTACATAAAAACACCTAAACCACTCTAATGTTAGGTTAGAAGTTGCCAACCTTTCTAACATGGTCCAACACCATAACACCTCCTAAAGAGTTAATAATGAAAAAATAAGTAAATAGCTTCCATTATATTTGTTGAATTTTAGATTACATCCATTCATTGTATTAAATTTGATGTATAATTTATTGTTTGGTGTTGCAGTAATAATTTGAGCTTTGCTTTGCATTTATGTGGAAGAGATAATGAGACCCAGTCTGTAAGTTCTACTTATTGTTTGTATTTCTGGCCTGTAACCCACTCACACCTCACTATGAAAAATAAAGGGCACCATAAAAAAATGTGTTAAAAACATATGGGGATGTGTTAACATGTAAGTGAAATCAGCCACAGGAAGTGGCGTTTTTCCAAAAAACTTTAGAAGCGCCATCTCGATAAACTCACATGTCTTTGTCTCTGTCTGTATGTCTCTTCTTCTTTCTGCCTGTCTGATTCTCTCTGTTGTCTCTTTTTCAATACCTTAACCCTCCAGCACTCTGCGTTCTGAAGAGGTCTCCAAATATTGAGCCCCCCCCCCCGACCCATTGGAGATGCTATCTCATAGTTTTAGTTACACTTTTGTGTTGGGAGAGGGAGACTACAGGGATAAGGCAGAGGAGGAGAGTGTCAGATTTGACGGTTGAACTTCTAGTCCTGGCAGGCTAAAGCGCATAAGAGTTGGAGAAGAGCAGGGAGACACCGCTGGAGCTCCAACACTAGCGCCGTCGTTTGCTGTTAGACTGATGAGTTACTCAAAACTCCTAAGGCAGAATAGATTGTAAAGTCTTAACATGTCTAAACAATGCACTCCCTCCCTCACACACACACACACACACACACACACACACACACACACACAGACACACAGACACACACACACACAGACACACACACACACACACAGACACAGACACACACACAGACACACACACACAGACACAGACACAGACACACACACACACACACACACACACACACACACACAGACACACACACACACACAGACACACACACTCACACACACAGACAGACACACACACAGACACACACACACAGACACACACACACACACACACACACACACACACAAAGGCCCACAGAGCAAGATTTGTAAAAGAGAAGGGAGTTTATGAAATTAATGACTTGTATTTATAAGTCCTTGAGAATAGCCAGGCACATTGTGTGCATAAGCAATTCTTTTCATTCAAACTGCAGTTTGGACACCCGTGTACATTCACACCTTGAGTGCCTACAGGCCTCACTGAGAGTAACATAAAATCCTGTCACATTCCATAGTGAGGATTCCAGAACTGAGTAGATGCCACAGATTAATGCAGTTGCAGGATTAACAGGCATAGAAAAGAATATGTTTAAAGAAAAAACAGGGGTTTACTTGAATTTTTCCGTGAATTAGTCTCTATACTTGATGTATGTGAACTGAAGAAGTTAGTTTGGGTTGTGTCATAGCAAAGAGTGTCCGAAATATCTGTATAGTGATATACATGTGTACCTTGGGAAGAATGGATTTAACTTTGACTTTGATAAATTACAGTAGTAAAAAATCCATGAGTCTGAAAAACATTCTATTTAGAATTTCTATGATATGATTAATTATCAAAATCAAAAATCAAAATGTATTTAATTATATGCACTGTGTGTATTTGCTGGACTCCTGGAATCCCTCGGCTCTGAGACAGAGTGACAAACACAACATCGTAATGGTGGTGGGAAAGATTCTGGGAAATTCAATATTTTATAATACCTAGTTTGGCATATTGTACAAAGCTAGTTATTCTGAACGACAATGTCTGCGCTATCAGGCTACTTTGGAAAAGACCAGGGTGTATTTAATGAGCTTTTTTCCAATGAACAACATTTAGTACACACAGAAGAAAGCACTTAGTTCCAGTAGGCCAAAACAAAATGTCTCAAGGGAGATGAACTAGGAAAACATGTATAACAGATGTGATAACGCGTAATAAACAGCAAGGAAGGAATTCCGAGAAAATATGACCGCACAGCTTCACCACAGGATCAAGCTAAACAGAAATTATTTCTGTAAAAGTACTTCACAGGCAGGAAGACTGGAGCTAGATAAGTGGGAAACTCTTTTTTTTTTTTTTAAAGAAAGGAAAAAAGTCATTCCACGTAGACACCAGACAGCACACTTTCAACTTAGAATGCTGTTTGGTTCCAAAAGGGCTCTTAGGCTATTTAAAGCTTTGGAATTTGGAAACTTTTGTCACAGGTCTTTTAAAAATGTACCCCGGAAAGAAATCTCAAAGTCAAGAGATAATGTCCTTTGTCTTTGTCTAAGTAAAGAGTAACACATGGTTCCTATTTATCATTCATTTTGCTTTTGTACTTAAAACCTTATTATTAATTGTTTTGTTGAAAGGAAATAGAAAATACATGGATTTATAAAATACTGCAATGATTTGTTTTACAGAATTCCAGAGCGGCAGTCCAAAATGGAAATGTCAGGATCACAGTGGAAAATGGAAGATGAGAGGCAGGATTTCACTGACTTTCTCCAGGGAAAGCACCTTTTTCCTGCTGAATCTGAGAGTTTAGACCAAAAGGAAGATTTATGAGAAAGTGCTAAACATGCACACACATGCAATCATACAATCAAAATAACACACAAGAAGATGATGTTAGAGTGTACAAAATGCTCTAATTACAAGTGGACATTAATCGTGGGCACATATTTGTAGGATTGCCTGTAGGATTCAATACATAAAAAATGTAAAAGTTATGGATATTTCACGTACAGTGTCATTTGCAGGAAAGCCCATCAAGTGCTGTATAGAGTAGTGTTGGGCTGATTAACGATGCCATCATCCATTTGCGACAGCTGACACACATCTCCGTATTAAGTCAGCGTCATATTGTCACACAACACTTTTATTTTGGCTTTATTTTGTAGAATGTGGAAGATCAGTATTTCTCCAGTGCTGAAATCGAGTAACTGTAGTGGGGTTTACTGTATTGATCTAATTAATTGAATAGTCATACATGGAGTATGACAGAGAGGCTCGTTCAGACACTTAAGCAACTGTTTTCTAAAAGATGTTCCCTACAAGAACATCTCAAGAGAACATCTCAAGTGAAGAGGGGTCAAAACTGACCCCATGAAAACCGGTGTGCTCACTGCGGGATGAAGAAGCAGACACGCTTCGCTTCATATTCACGCTTTGTTGAGACAGTCAGTATTCACACTTTTTTCACGCCCTGTGCTCACTTTGTCAACAAATAACATGACTGGTTTTGACTGGATTGGACCATTTTTCTTTTTTTCTTTTTTTTTTGCATAGCAAGGGGTTAAATGTTCAAGCGAACTGAGTTTGGCTTCAGTTACGTTGTTCTGTTAACACATTGCCCCCCCCCCCCACCCCCCACCTCAACATGACCTTGCCTAACTGATCAAGTATTTTTCTTTGTACTGCTATCATGATGTCATGATGTTTTACTTGTCCCAGGCATTTGGGCAGTTGTTAGCGCTGAACTCTGTGCTGACTGAAGTAAAAATACTGCAAGAGAAAACTTGTCAGGGAATCAAGGGTTAGCTTCAGCCAGTTAGCATCACAGGTGGACTGACTCATGACTGTGATTGGCAGGAACACCATCGCTGCCCTAAACAGGCTAGCAACTGGCCGATCAACTTGCTGCACATACTTTTGTACTGGCCCCAGGCGATCGTACCACTTATTACTTAGGTTGAACACTGCCACACCTGCTTGTATTGTACATGTAACAGTTTAAAGCTATTATCAATGATCCACGCATATTCTTCCCCATTCTTTCTCTCAGGCAGCAATTGGGTTTGAGTTCCTGAGAATGTCCTGTTTATCTATAATATATAAAACAATTCAGTGAAATGGGCCAGAGGGCATTCTTTGGGAAATGGATAAATTTTTTTTCTCAATGTTTCTCTCCATCACTCTCTTAATTCTAATGTCTGTGTTTGTGTGTGTGTGTGTGTGTGTGTGTGTGTGTGTGTGTGTGTGTGTGTGTGTGTGTGTGTGTGTGTGTAATGTTTGATTTGGTAAAGTTGTTTTTTAGACAGCTGGTGCAGTGTGGCACCAGGGTTTAGCTTATTACTAGAATTTGCCAAAATGAAAAATCCACATTCATGTGTTTAGCTTGGGTTTTTATGCTTAGTTAAAGACAGTAGCAAGGGAAAAAGTCCACAGTAAACCTAAAATCAAGCAGCAAAAATGATAGCATTTAAAGTCCACCCCTACAAATAAATTAAAAGCATTCATCTGTTGAATTAGGCACTATGGCTATACACAATTGTCTTATTTATCAACACAAATGTATATCTCCCTCTTTATATATACATATGTATATAAACAAAAACTGGTCAGAAATAATTTTCTTCATATACAGTTTTGCTCAGCCTTTGATGACTATATACCCTGACTGTTACCATAGTCAAAATTACCTGACCGTTGAAATAGCTAGAACTGACCTGACTACTACCATAGCTAGAACTGACCTGACTACTACCATAGCTAGAACTGACCTGACTACTTCCATAGCTAGAACTGACCTGACTACTACCATAGCTAGAACTGACCTGACTACTACCATAGCTAGAACTGACCTGACTGTTGCCATATTCCTAAATGCACAGAAGCAACCAGGGGCTTCAGAATCATTCTTTTCTATAATGACAGTGCTCTCCTCCAAACTGAGCTATTTTCAACCCGAGCTGAATGCCAAGTGTGTCGTTACAGGAGCCATGAGCATATGCCAATGATTTACAGGCACACAGAGAGAGAGAGACAGACAGTGAGAGGAGAGAGAGAGAGAGAGAGAGAGAGAGAGAGAGAGAGAGAGAGAGAGAGATGTGAGAGAGAGAGACAGAAAGATAGAGAGAGACAGCCAGAGAGGGGCGAGAGAGAGAGAGCAGGGAGAGAAAGACAGACAGAGAAAGAGAGGAGAGAGACCTGAGAAGAGAGAGAGACAGATAGAGAGAGAGAGAGGAGAGAGAGAGACAGACAGAGAGAGAGGAGAGAGAGAGACAGACAGAGAGAGAGGAGAGAGAGACAGACAGAGAGAGAGAGAGGAGAGAGAGAGACAGACAGAGAGAGAGGAGAGAGACAGACAGAGAGAGAGGAGAGAGAGACAGACAGAGAGAGAGAGAGGAGAGAGAGAGACAGACAGAGAGTCAGGTTCAAGTATCAGAAGCCTCTCTGACACCGTACGACTAAACAGTTGCTAAACCTGTGCATGTCCGTTTCTGTTCAGGAGTCCTGTGACTGGTTAGAGTTTTACATTTCTTTCCCCCCACAAGTGTTGTAAATTGAGACCAGGATGTTTTATCAGGGATAATTTGGAGTTTTTATGTGTGCAAAACAGCACAGGAAATATTCAAATGTTGTCGATGAGCGAGAAAGCAAAAGGAAAAGGCTTACCTTCTTTTGTGTAGAACCAATCAGCGTGTGTGTGTGTGTGTGCGTGTGTGTGTGTGTGTGTGTGTGTGTGTGTGTTGCTAGAATGAGTAGAGCTGAGTGTCGTATACCTGCAGCTCTGGTTTTCTCTGGCAGCCATGTTTCTTCCAGGGTTTACATAGTTGCCATAGCAACACAAAGCTGTACTGGTGTCAGCACACCTTGAGGAAGAGAGGCAGTGGCTCGTTATCATTTAAAGGAACAGGCACCCAAACCGGCCATTATGTGCAGGGCTATTTGACAGGATGAGAAGGGCGTGGTGTTGTTGTTGGACCCTTGTGGTATAATCCATGTTATAATCATATAATTATGACCCAGGGTTAACTCGAGCATTTAATTAAGACCCAGGGTTAACTTGAAGGATATTACAGGCCTATGAGCCGGTCTTGTAATAGCTACAGTATCCGATTAACTACGTGAGTATGAACAAGGAACAGGTATTAGTGATGACGTAGGCCTAACTAACGCACTCGAAGAAAAAAATTATAAACTAACAAAATAGAGGTCTTGAATGGCAGTTATGCTTGGCATGTCCTGCGCGGGTTTGTCAACTTTCACCTTTTCCTCTTCCCATAACCATAGTTACCACAGTCACTTCCTGGTCTCAACATTCCAAACTCCAAGCAATGCCTTGTCGCAAATGAGGTGAATGTACACTAATTGCTATGATAACAAAAGCAAACCAAATAAACGAATAACGCTAATGACGGATTGGTTGAAGCAATAAAAAGCATTCCGTCCTCCCATTGACCCTGTTTACTAAAAAAAAAAAAAAAAAAAGCAGCGTAGGCTATCCTGAGGATGTCAGGATGCATAGAAACAGCTTACTCTTAAGACAACAAGCTAACATTACTTGCTGAGGCCTGTTTATAATTTTCCTTTTGTGTAGAAATAACCACACCTAGGCACCGTAGCTCAGCCTGCCCTCGGGTATACGGACATTCAGTTCCCACACTCTCCTGCTGAACTATTGAATTTAATATTCCTTTTCTTTCTTTGCAGCCTGAATATTTACCACATTATGACACTGGGGTTGCTTTATTAGTTTTGCTATCTCCATCTCTCCAAATATTTGACCCACATGGGAAAAACACAAAAGATTGACACTTTCACATTCAAACATTAATTAGCAACACTGGTGTCAATATGTCCCTAAGTTAGCTTTGTCTTATTCATATTCATGAGCTACACACACTGACAATTGTATGTGCCAAGATTTTCCACTTGCTATAACCATCATATTTTAGCAGAATTCTTTTGGGTATTGTAGCTGGGTTGTGAAATCTATCCAGTGGAGTTATTTTTCCACCACAGAAGTATAAAGCAGACAGTGTGACTTATTTTCCTGAGACGGAGCTGTTTCTTAAAGGACGGCTAGGCGAATGCATCAGTTGAACCGTACTGGGAATCTCTTCTAAGTCACCCCAACTGAAAGCCAGACTCTCATCTGAATGGTAACCCTGACACGCGTAATACAATATGACATTTTCCAAGCCTCCCCGAACCTTCCTGCCCATAGATTATATTTGCTTACGTCTGGGAATATGAAACTAAACTCTGATGAAGTACTGAGCATAGCGGGTATGTCAGGGCATACTTGCAGCCAAAAAAAAAATGTGCTGGGCTGTTTATATAAATACAGGCCCACCAGTTCTTCAGCTGTGCTTTCTTTCAAGCTGAAGGAAGGATGCTCCTTAGGACAAAGCATTCTCTGCAGGCTTTACTTTAAAGGAACATAATGCAATTATGGATTTCGGAGAGGGAAGTCAAATATGTACATTGTCACACAAAGGAGTCTGTTGGGTATCTGCCTTGTTGAGCAGTTCCTCACCATTACGTCTATTTCATGCTCTCTCTCTCCCTCCCTCCCTCTCTCTCTCTCTCTCTCTCTCTCCCCCCTCCCCCCCTCTCTCTCTCGCCCTATCTTTCTCTACCTCTGTGAGATCAGAAGCCTTTTGATGTGCTGTTCCAGTAACCCATATCCCAGTGCTTCGCATGTCCACTGGCCTTGACACTGACAGGTTCTCACAGTTTACCTGGTGTTGGTTTTCCCTGGCCACTAGTTCTGGGGCTAATTTTCTAATAGATTTCTCTCTCTCTCTCTCTCTCTCTCTCTCTCTCTCTCTCTCTCTGTCTGTCTGTCTGTTTTTCTTTTTCTTTCATTCTCTCTGTCTCTCTCTGTGATTATCCCACCCCTAGGAGGGTAATTAGGTTTATTCCAGATGAATAAATGATTGTTTCTCGTGGCTTTGAAATTGTGACCGAAACCTTTGGCCTCTGGTCTTTCCCATGCAGACTCTTGAGATTGAGAAGATACTGGATAAACCATAATTACATTCTGGCTATAGTTACACACTAAACCCTACATCTTGAAATGGATTATCAAATATGTTTTTTCTCCCCTTCACAGTAGGTGCATTTATTTGCTAAAAGAATACAGCTACAGTCTGAACTTAAAATATTTAATTCCATTTAAAATGTTCTATTTCTGTTCCAGCCTCATTTTAATGCATCTAAAACACCTTAAATATTTATAAGTTAAATACTTGAGGGATAATTTTAGATAGGCTAAGCATTAGACTTGCGTGTTATCAAGGTATTATGGTATATGAAAGACATTTGGAAATCCTGAAGGTGTGGTTTTCAATACTGTCATTTAAAAAAATTATTGATGGGAAATAAAAATGTATAAATGTAAATTATTATATTAAAACAGGGAACCTAGAGAAGAAAATATTGGCTTATGGTGACAACTTGCACAAAGGACTAATATTTATTGTAATTCTTGCCTATGTTCATTATGTGTTTATATTCCTACCTGGTAGATTGGTTAACTACATTTCCCATACACCCTAGGGGGTGATTACATTGTATATTCTTTGATAAGGAGGAAGTTTTGGTCTTCAACAGGGAGTGGCTTGTTTCCCTAGTGCTCAACTTCCACATTGGTTACCATGTTTTCTTTCTGATAATTCTGGAGTCTACGCTGCATGATGGCTAATGTAGTTTTTTCAAATTAGGTAATTTCTGTCTCCTAGCTAATCATTCGGTCTCCTAGCTAATCAATTAAATGTGACTATATATGGAATCATGAATATATAGTCGCACATAACTTTATCTACAAACACTACTACAAAAGTAGTTTATTAGCCACATGATTTGATTAAGTTGTTACACAGCTACCACCAGGCAATCATCATCTCCCTTCAGCCCCCTGATGTGTCTTGGCGGCGTCATCGGGTCCGTGGTGACATGTCGGGACGGTATGGAGGTATGAAAATACTACATACTGCCCAAGTATACTAAGACGTGGATTTAATAAAGTGCAAGGAGATCCAATTCTGAGCAGTCTACATTTCAGTTGTAGTCCTGCTCCCAGCACACCTGAACCAGGTGTAAGGAGATCTAATTCTGAGCAGTCTACATTTCAGTTGTAGTCCTGCTCCCAGCACACCTGAACCAAGTGGAAGGAGATCTAATTCTGAGCAGTCTACATTTCAGTTGTAGTCCTGCTCCCAGCACACCTGAACCAAGTGGAAGGAGATCTAATTCTGAGCAGTCTACATTTCAGTTGTAGTCCTGCTCCCAGCACACCTGAACCAAGTGGATGGAGATCTAATTCTGAGCAGTCTACATTTCAGTTGTAGTCCTGAACCCAGCACACCTGAACCAAGTAGAAGGAGATCTAATTCTGAGCAGTCTATATTTCAGTTGTAGTCCTGCTCCCAGCACACCTGAACCAAGTGTAAGGAGATCTAATTCTGAGCAGTCTATATTTCAGTTGTAGTCCTGCTCCCAGCACACCTGAACCAAGTGGAAGGAGATCTAATTCTGAGCAGTCTACATTTCAGTTGTAGTCCTGCTCCCAGCACACCTGAACCAAGTGGATGGAGATCTAATTCTGAGCAGTCTATATTTCAGTTGTAGTCCTGCTCCCAGCACACCTGAACCAAGTGGAAGGAGATCTAATTCTGATCAGTCTATATTTCAGTTGTAGTCCTGCTCCCAGCACACCTGAACCAAGTGGAAGGAGATCTAATTCTGAGCAGTCTACATTTCAGTTGTAGTCCTGCTCCCAGCACACCTGAACCAAGTGGATGGAGATCTAATTCTGAGCAGTCTATATTTCAGTTGTAGTCCTGCTCCCAGCACACCTGAACCAAGTGGAAGGAGATCTAATTCTGATCAGTCTATATTTCAGTTGTAGTCCTGCTCCCAGCACACCTGAACCAAGTGGAAGGAGATCTAATTCTGATCAGTCTATATTTCAGTTGTAGTCCTGCTCCCAGCACACCTGAACCAGGTGTAAGGAGATCTAATTCTGAGCAGTCTATATTTCAGTTGTAGTCCTGCTCCCAGCACACCTGAACCAAGTGGATGGAGATCTAATTCTGAGCAGTCTATATTTCAGTTGTAGTCCTGCTCCCAGCACACCTGAACCAGGTGTAAGGAGATCTAATTCTGAGCAGTCTACATTTCAGTTGTAGTCCTGCTCCCAGCACACCTGTACCAAGTGTAAGGAGATCTAATTCTGAACAAAAAAAGAATGCGCTGACTGAAGATTTCTAACAGGTAGCAGGTAGTCTTCTCAGATTTCATTGTGTACACAACAGATTGGCGGCTGAATATACATGAAGCTAAACACATTCGACCCAAGCCTAAGCAACCTAAGCAATGACATGTTTCTACTAGCAACCGGCCACTGTTACTATGTCAGCAGTTACAGCGTACTGTTGGTTCACTTTTAAGAATATGTCTCTATCAATTAAGTGTTTCTTCAAACAAAGTAACCCACCACCGTCTGTTATGGAGGGACACTACAATACTACACAACCTACAGCAGAGATGTTTTAAAATCAGCGTGAAAAGGCAACTTATCCCAATCTTTCACAGCTTTGAAGTGGTGAATATAGCAAGGACATACTCAAAGCCCAAGGTTATAGTCCCTCCCATGGAAAACTAAATCGGTGATCAATGACTAGCACCCTTCTTTGGAATTCCAACTCCGAGTGGCCTATTACCCAACTTGACTAACCTGTTTTCAAGGCTAACACCACACTTGCACAAAGGAAGTGCAAGAAGGCGAACTGTTTCTTTTCTATGAAACATACTGTCTTTGTGTCAAACTGCAACTCCTGGAATACAACGAGATTTCATAATTTAGTGTTTATTCTGCTCTAACTAATTTATTGTGTTTTTGGCAAGCTGAATTGGATGTTAGAACAAGAAAAAATGTTTGAAACCTTCAGTCCTTCCTTGTTTTTAAAAGACTAACATTGTGCTGAGAACTATTATGTTCACTATTAAGACACATAAACGCACATTTGTCATAAACAGGACTCAAGAATGAAGAATTCTTCATATCGTCTGAATATTGGTTTCCTTTCCGGGAGCAAATCAGTACAATTCGTGTCTTTATTTCTTTCTTTCAAGGTTAATTCACTCATTAAATATGTGAAACAAATCAGATCCAGCCCTTCATTTTAGAGAAGGGGAATCTCTCTATCAAATATGAGAAAGTGATTGGATCATTCTGGATTTTTGCTTTCACTGAGTTGCACTGCCCAGTTTGTGTTTTGCTTGTTTATATACAGAGTAACTTGTAACTACACCTGTCAAACCCTCTGTGATGAGTGTAGTTTTGTTTATTTAAAGCATTGACTGTAATACTGGTCACACCGTAAGGGTTAACCTTGTTGATTGTAATGCAACATTACATTTGTGTACTGGAATGGGTGGGTGAACATCTTGAGAAAGGGATTGAGAGGTAGAGAGAGAGAGAGAGAGAGAGAGAGAGAGAGAGAGAGAGAGAGAGAGAGAGAGATAGGAAGCATGAAACAGACGTAATGGAGACGTAATGAGAGAGATCTAGACTTTCTCCTTGCTGACTCAATTACATGCTGAGTACACAAATGAGCCTGTACTATCCAGAGATCTTCAATAAAGAAGAAATTAAAATACACTTAAGAACATTCCTGTACTGACCCCCAAAATAAATTTCCCCTGTTCCCAGCCAGCACTCTTAAGAGAGACTTCAATTAGACTCATGGAAAACTCCACAAGCTGCAAAATAATCTTGGAAACATCTCCTGTCTCTCAAAAGGATAAAAAACCCCCCATATCTTTAGCTCATGTCTGTAGTCCATGGAGAGCCATGTGATGTGTGACAATCAGAATAACTAATTTAAAAGGACCCACAATGACAGTGACCTGTAGGAGAGTGTGTGACATGAATTCCATTCTGCACTAAAGGGGGCTTTGGAATGAGGAATAAGGAATGAAATATGTCAGCGCTCGCTGTAAATGCTCCTCAAACCTCAACGTAAAGAAAGATTGTATTCGGCTCTGCCGTTATACCACGTCCTCGAACTCGGACCCCAGAGGACTGCCATTTAATGCTTTCCTCGCCTGCCCAGACAATCATATGAAGAGCATAAGTTATATGTGGAATATAAATTAATAATCCACATTATTCCACAATCGCTTCAGTTAAAGGACTTCTCAGTTTCAGGACATGGATACAAGAAGACACATTCAGATGCGAGTGTGAAACACAATATATTATGATGTTTTCACCACACACACAATGTCAAAACATGTAGTAATAAATTAGAAGCCAAAAGCCTTTGTTCCTATGCAGTACATTTGGAGCATATGAAATCACACACACACACACACACACACACACACACACACACACACACACACATAGGCACACACTTGTTGGAAAATTGCAGATAAAAAACTAAACACAAGACTTCTCTTATACCTTTAGTGGGCTTCAGATCAAATACATCGTAAAAAAGCAGTACATCAAAAAGAAGACAAATCACTCAAGTTTAAAAAATTCCCCCAAATGTTTTAAACAGTCAGTTTTAGCAGTTTTGTCAAGAAAGCCACAAACTGTGCGATGCTGCAGGAAATGACAAAACATAAAAATTCAGTCTTTTGTTTTAAAAGTCGGAATTCTGTTATTTTTATGACATTAGAAATGTAAGTAATTTGGGCATGAGAAATGAGAAATTGCACTTTAGAGCTACAGTTCCTCAAAGCTTAAGTGACAGAGCTTTACTGACACACAATAACACTAGTCTACCAAACTCTTAGGCTTTTATAAAAATCAATGCACAGCCAGCTGGGAGCTTCATTATAGCACCATTTTTGGTGTGACTGGTATTGTGTTAACGTGTAATAAAAAATCTCTTAAAGCTTTGTTGACTTAATCCAGTTATTCATGGTCAGTGAAACACTATTTTCACTATAGGAAATCCACTTAACTGCTTCAAACTGCTGTGACAGAACAGGTGTGTTGTTGATCTCTTAGCAGTGTCATGCTACTGCCATTATCACTGAGTGTCTTTGCTTGCTGTTGCTGGATGTTGGGAAATCAGTGGTACTGATAATTAGCCATAAACCCCACCGCATACACAGGCTAATTAAGAGGAACGATGAAATAAGACTTGAAGGAAATTAAAAAGAGTTTTTGCAGAGTGAATGTGTCAGAATGAGTACATAAACTAAGACCTTTTCCCTTGGAGATGTAACAGAGATTTTGCTTCAGAACTGACAACACTACACGGCGCATACATCCAGTGGAAAGCCAAGAATGTACTATGGGTGAGCGGAATTTTAATTATCAAAGCATTTGGCTTAGGGACACATGTCTGGTGACCTCTTAACTGAATCACAGTGACAGGACCATATCAGCAGCAGATGCTGACAGCCAACGCCTAGCTTGAACTCCGCGCCTTTTTCAGTTGTCCCTGCGGAATGAAACCTTTTTACTTTCTCCAGTCCCGCTTTCATTCACCGTAGTGGCTGTGTCTGAAGGCCGCGCTGCAGGTTAGCGTCACGGGGCTATCCGAAACAGTAGTACTCATCTGAGTCCACTCTGGGTCGAAGTGGGGATTGGGTCCATTCTGGTTCGAATGTGTCATCCTTAATGACGGGTTGGTCTTTGAAGCTGCCTGATAAGTCAGTGGGAGAGGTATGATCCTCTAGGTCTTCCCCCAGGGTATCCAAATAACTTCCCAGTGAAATCCCATCCAGTTCATCAGTCCTGTCACGGAAGCCAATGATGCTCCCTTGGTCCGATGCTTCCTGACTCTCCGATAGGCTATACAAGCTGCCATTTAAGCTGCTCTCTCGGCTGGCCATGCCCCCTCGTTCCTCCATCACCCAGCGGATGGATTCAATTCCTTCGTTGATTGACAGGAGCTGATGCATCAGCTTGACATCGATGGCACGGAGATGGGCCTAGATTTCGAGGAAATAAAAATCACCTTTTGAATATGTTTAAGATGTGATGTTCATAAGCATGACATAGGCTGACAGCAGAACACATGTCCTGATTTAATTATGAATCCATCCTGTGCACTGAATTATTTAACTACGAATTACACTACAGATGCCAGAAACATCTAGAAAATAAGATGATTGGTAACTAAAAGGAATTGACAATTCTAGAACTTGGAGGTTCTGGACCTAACATTTGGCCTCGTCTGTTAGACAAACGTGTCTGAAAAGTGCCTCTCTCTTAGCTATTCTCCACATTTTAAGGAGAAATTTGTCACCACTGTTTTCACACTTGCGGTCAAGATAGCAAAAGTAAATCACGTCATCTCTCTGGCCGCAGGGAGCTCTGTGCAATGACACGCGGACTCAAATGCAATGCAAAAACAGCGCTGGCAAGGCAGCTAGAAGCACAAAAAGCTTCATGCCAAATTTGCATGCGCTAATGCACGTTCAAAAAAGATGGATCAGAAACACAGATCTGCAATCCTTGTATATAAAGAGTCAAGCTCTTACCATTTGCAATTTGCTGGTACTGTACCATTGGCCTGCCACTGCCTGTGATCTATAGTATAACAACCTCCCTGTCCCTTATATGTACACTCATTTACACATCTGGAATTTAACACAGAGGCTCAGTGAGAGAGAAGACAGCAGCAAGCAATAATACTCCTACTGTTTGCATTGTGCCTACATCCTGTCTTTATGAGATCATTGACTCACTCCATAGCCACTGTGGAATTTTACTGTGTGGACTGAGAGATCCGCGGAGGAGATAGCATTGCAACAAGTGCCAGGGGAACAGCCTGCAGCTTAACCAAGGGGCCGATGTTTTTTCTGTTCTCTAATCTCTTATAATAATAACAATTTTGTTCTCTATTAAATGTGGACAAAAAGGCTCTAATCTGCTGCCAAAAATGCAGAATTGTATTTTGTGCTCCTAACATTGCACTGAAACAGACATTTCCATGTCTGCCCATGTCAATGGATCTAAAGAGTTTATTGGTTTGTCATTGTTTATGTTGGGGGTGTGTGTGTGTGCGCGCGCGGGGGTGCACTGAAACGTTTTATATGCTGACCTGCAGTTTCCCCTTCACTCTTTCACAAAGGGCAAAAGAAACTTTAGGATACGCTTCCTTAAGTGACCAGTGAAGCCTACGCAGGACAGCAAAACCTCTCTTCAGACCCAGTAACACATGTTGAAATGATTAGCACATGTGAAACCAACATCCGAACCTGCTATCGGTGCATGATCAATACCATGACTAATTACATATGCGCAGGCATGAAGGTCATAAAATAAATCAAGGCTATGGACATCCTCAGATGAGACATGTTAAAGCAGGGTGATATTAGAATGTTTGTAAAGGAGCCTGAATTCTGATATTTTTAATGACCTAATGATTTAAGTTTTAAATACTCTTTAAATTAACCCCGTTTTTGAGCTGATACCACGACATTTATATAATACGTTTTAAAACTATGGGAGAAAAAAGTATTATACCACACTATTCAGAGCCCGTGACTGTATGAAATCCATGTTAGGGTGATGACAGTATACCTAAAGCATATGACCCCATTCTAATATGTGTAAACACAACAAATTTATGTCATAAAACAACACCACATAACACTGGTGGCAGCTTAACTTAAGAATCATGCCTGGCGATGCGGTCAGAGGACAAACCCCGGATTGGATTAAAGATTAAGCTTTTGAGTAAATGCAAACTGACAAGTTTGTGCAACAAGTTTTAAAACACCCTGCAAGAAGCAAGGCAAGGAAACTTGTTTTTGAGTTGCTTTTATGCAGTTACTTTCAGATACAATGCAGTAAGAAAGGAGACCCCTGTGAATAATTTATGTTGCCCTGTCTGTATGCTCTCATTCATGAACACTTGCATTCAAAACAAAGTGTGTGAATGACTCTGTGTGTGCCACAGAGCCAGCTGCATGTATTGCTGCTGTCCATTTAACAACTGATCTGAGACTTGGCCTCTTGACCCTTACTGTCATCACTCACTGTTATGGAGAGGGCAGCCAGACAGGCCCCAGGCCAGCTGCTGACATAATGAAGGCACGACACCCATGGACATGAAGTCACTGAACAAATGGTGGCTCTGATGTACAGCAATGCCCTTTTCTGCTCCACAGGCACGAAACAACCTACCCCAGTAACATCAGTTAGAACGGACTCCCTTATAGTCCCTGTATCTCTGCCTGACAGAACAGCAATGGATGTCTAATACAGTTAAAGAGCTTCTCCAATGCTAAAGATACTGGACAAATTATATATATATATATAAAGGGTTAACAATGAACATAAAAAATATGCAAGAAAAAAAAAGCAGGACACTTGTTGGAACAACTTTAACTTTCAAACTGTCAGAGATGTAGAGCACAACTGGAAGAGGCCTGCTCCAAATCGAGTTCATTTTCACTCCATCTGTGTGCGCTCATTTATAATTACATTCAGAACTAAATGAACGGCGACAACAACCCGTGTGCCAGACAAGGAGAACAGTTGCTATAAAGGGTTACTGGAGACAGAACACAATCTTACAAGACCCAGCTCCTGCCTAACTCCTAACATTCGGGGTGATGATGATGATGATGATGATGGCCCGTGCACGAAATCTCTTCACGTGATGGACAGCAGTCTGACATCGCGTGAAAGGCCAGACGGGGCGACAATAATGTGTGAACGACACTTGGATCAAGTGCAGACGGTCCCTCTGATTGAATGGGGGGTTGCTGGTGATCAAAGAACCCGAGCTGGAGTATTTCTGAATAGTTGGATGTTAGCATAGTCTCAGTGACTAGTCCGTCCGTTTTTTTTGCACGGGAGTCTTGTGACTTTAAAAACACGTGTCGGACTGTACGGTTAGTGAAGTTTACGCATGACGTTTATTTCCATTGTACCTGCCCAGGATTATGAGAAGAGCAGACTTTAATGGATTGGACATTACCAAAGTCGTACAACATGCCTATGGGTCACACAGGGATCTGGACCAACGTGGAATAGAAGAACCTCTCACAGTCAAATGAGAGTGAGCAAGACGAGTGGAAAACTAGAGCAAACTCGATTTTACAGCCTTCGTCCAGCCTGTAGACTATAAAATAACCTGCATTAGCCTGGATTATAGACTAATTGAACACAGCCGAATTCATTTATCCAGTCAAGCTCTAGAAAGTGCGTATTTCATTGATCTGACGCAGCATCTCTAAAGTTAAACGAGCCTTCGCTGTTCAGACCGGCTACAAAGAGCCCCGTTGATCCTACTCACCATTTCCTCTTTCAGAAATGACATCTTGCTCTCCAGTCGCTGTAAATCGTTGGTAGCGGACTGGCTGTTCGCTGCTGTCGGGAGTTTGGACTCAGTCTTGCCTCTGTGCACTCCTTCAGCAATGGACCGAATCAAGCTCTCCGGAACTTTGCGGCCCAGTTTCCCCTCTATATCTTTAAAATCCGGTACGATGTTTTCCTCTTCCATAGCTGATCAAGTTTATAAACGTACGGATAAGACCTCGGGCAAGTAAATAATTAATAGCGCGATGAAATTACCGGCCACTGATCCTAGTTCAGCTCAGATGAAGAGAATGATCTTTCCTACAAACACAGTCCGGTTTCTAGATATCAAAAGAATGGAAATAACTACTTGACCATCGAGAGACTTCACCCATCCATAAAGTTAAGGCGGCTTAACATTTGTGGCGCAAAAGTACGAGCCCAGTCCGCAGTCTTCGGCTTATTGCGGACGGATAAAGTGCCCGAACCTGCCCGGGCGCTCAGGGTCCAGGAGCGAGCCCTCCTCGTGGTGCGCGGTGACGGGCTGCGTTTGTACTTTTACGCGCACAGGTGGGGATGCCCTCTCACACCCGCCTGCAACGCCCCCAACCGACTTCCACGCCTGGGCTTGTTCATTTCGCTGCCAGGATTAAGGTTTTTTTTGTGAAATTATTTTCACGTCTGAGAGAAAAGACTCACCCAAATACATTTTTCTTTTGTAGTTGTTAACCAAAATCACGCATTTGCGGTATGTTTTTTCACAAACAGATGTAATGACGGGTCTCTCAATTATTCCTTGTGTGGACTGCCATCTAGTGGCATCAAGAATGTCACACAAAATAGCCTTCGGAGACTGCAAGCACCTGTACCTTGGTAAAAGTAGATTTAGTAAGAGTTTTTTTTTTAATTTTTTAATTTTTTAATTTATTTATTTTTATTTATTGTATTCAGTTGCAGGATGTCTTCAGACTTTTGATTAAAGTGACAGCAATAAAATAACATCCAAATGATGTATACAACTTTACAGAACAATTTTTAAAATACTATTAACGCCCAGATTGCAAAACATTATTTAAAATTTAGTACTAAATGGTATTATGCACTTTTGCAGTACCCAGACGTTGGATTCATATGGCATAAGACACTTCCCCATTCATTTAAAATGCACCAAAATGTAATGAAGCAGCATCAACATTATTCTATGATGCACAAACAATACAAAAGGTCTACCAAACGGAGAATAGTACATTTAAACCACAGACTGGGTCTTGTCATTATGCCTGCTGTCTTGATCATCATAGCACTGGTACTGTTCTCCGAGCAAAGGCTGTCTTCCCTCCGTCTTGTTGGAACTAGTGCGGACGATGCACGTGGTGACAGTGAAGATGATTGCTACAACGATAAGGGCTGCCACCACAGCAATTGTGATGATTTCAGTCAGCGTGATGGGGCGTGCTGGACACAGAATTGCTTGTTATAAACATGTTAAACATGATGCAATGCTGTTTTAATGCATGCACATGACATAATGTTAGAATGCATATATGAACGCACACATATGACATAACACTGCTATAGTATACATACAATGACTTTGAAATGCGACCATTACAAAAGTAATTAAAAAATAAAAGTAATAAAATAGATGTAAAAGAATGAGCAAACAGTTATTTAAACTACAGTCTTTCAACACATTTTCTTATTATTCCTGCAGTAACACATCTGATTCAGCTCATATAACTATCAAACCCTAAATAAACTGAATCATGGGTGCTAAAGAAGGGAACACAACGTGATACTGCAAATTACAGATTATCGCTAGAACTGGATTAAATAAAAATCGCTCTAAAGAACAAAAATGAATCTAATATGATGCATTCACTTCAGGCTTGCCTGATTCATTAGGTCAGTCTGAATGTCATAAAGAGTAAGAACTAAGGCTACACTGCAGTTCCCACCTGGCCACTCAGCCTCATAGGAGTAGCCGAGGTTCTCTGGTGCTGTGGCGAACATTTCTGCATTGGAGACTGGAGGCCAGAAGGGCACCATGTTGTGATGTCTGTTGTGGCCAATCGGCGCGTTCTCCAGCGGGTACACAGCCGATTCTAATACACACACAGACACTCACACTCACACACAAACACAGTGGGACTCGTAGACGTTGAATTAATACTAGGGATTTTGCTAGGGACTCTTGCTGGCTAGGCTACGTTAGATCCTGTAAAGAGCATCACCCATGTCCAGGTTGTGCTACCTGGGTGTCTCCGGAGCCATTCGTCGAAGACAGCATCGGTGAAGGTATGCAGCAGAACAAAGATTGGGTCGTTAGGGGACAGGTGTGTCGTTCCACCTGTCCCATTCAGAAACAGGTGTGCCAGGTTGTGTAGACTACGCACTATGGGGTCGTAGATACCCTCAGGGACACTGTAACCTAGGAACGCAGCACAGAGGATGTTTTTAACATCAGCTTGATAATTACCAAAGTTATAACATCATTATAACTTCTGAACTTGTGTGATGATAGATCCCCTCTACTGCTTTGGGCTTTGGACTGACTTACTGTGAGCAACAGAGGATGCTATGTAAATATAATGGTGGTATTCAGCGGTGTTACTGTGTGTGTGTGTGTGTGTGTGTGTGTGTGTGTGTACGTGTACCTTCAATGGTGTTTCTGAAGCTCTCAGAAGAGGTGGAGTAGAATGGAGGTGTATCAAAATCTTGGACCTCCAGGCAGGCCTTTATGTCCTGAGGCTCAGGGAGCTTCTGCACCATGGGCCGAGCCACATTCCCTGCTGGGTTCCTCCTGATGGGGCCATTTTCAGTACCTGAGTGAGAGAGAGAGAGAGAGAGAGAGAGAGAGAGAGAGAGAGAGAGAGAGAGAGAGAGAGAGAGAGAGAGAGAGAGAGAGAGAGAGAGAGAGAGAGAGAGAGAGAGAGAGAGATTTATAGCATTCTCACTTGTTCTGTATTTTGTTTTTTTTCTCCCTGGAAATGGGAACACATCACACAGCCCAAAACTACTTAATATGATATAGTTTTTACCATCTGAAGAAACAATCTGAGAAACAACACTCTTCTTGGTTTGTTGTCGCTCCATCCGATGCTTGGGAATTGTTTATTTTAATAACGTCATGCATAAACAATGACTCTGATGTTGTGTCATATGACTGGAGGCCTGTGTTGTATCCAAGATTATGAAACATTTTTAGACATACCACCCCTATATTTTTTTTAATACTAATGCAAGTTATTTCAGAAAAAATGAAATGAATGTGTTAAGGCGAAAACAAAAGTATCCTATAGGAGGAGAGAGAGAGAGAGAGAGAGAGAGAGAGAGAGAGAGAGAGAGAGAGAGAGAGACGACGCAGAAGTGAACTCACTGTTGCAGATGGTACCCAGGGTGTCGTAGTCGTCCACGCTCTCGCAGATCACTTGCCACCGCGAGAAGATGGAGTTCGAGCTGATGGCCCCGTCATCGAAGCTGCTGCGCGCGCCCATCAGGTCGTCCGTGCAGATGTCACACTGGTTGCCTCCTATGGCAAAGTCCCAGTACGGCAGCGCAAAACCCGGGTCCTGCAACATGTCCTGGAAAAACACGGGACACTCGCATAGAGGGGATTGCGAGCTTCGACAGCACAACTTTTCTTTTTGAGCTGTAACTGGAAGCCGGCTGAGTAATTACACGTTACAGCCCTGCTTCCTTTCTTATTTGTAAAGCACGTGCGTAAGATGCGTAACATGCATACGTTTTGAAATCCAAGCGCGGAGACGAATGGGATAAAATAAACAGAGTAAAAAGCGTCATAGCACTATAAAGGTAAATCAAATCCCCGCAACATCCGACGCGCGCGCCCTCACCTGCATATCGCGTTCCAGCTGCAGTAGGTGGTACCGATGCCACGTCAGGAACCCGGGGCCCTCGTGAGAGAAGTCCACTCCCCCGAAGCTCGGTTGTCCGCCGCCGAGGAAGGTTTTACTGACAGAGTAGTAGTGCGCCCACACGAAATAGTTGTAGACGGTGATGTTCTGGAACTGCGTGCTGTTGCCGTCGGGTCCAAACACCTCCTCGTAGCGCCGCGTGGCGATGACAACATCGGGGTGCGTAGCACGCTTGGCCCGGTCGAGAGCGTTCACGAAGGCGCGCTTCTCGGCTGGGCTCAGCGTCATGACATTTCTTCTGACTGAGAGAGATGCAGATTAACAATGATAACTAACTACTTTTGCACAAAAATAAAGTTTCAGGCGGTGCTACCCAGCATATCCCCCCAGTATGAAGTAAATAAACCAAACAGCCACATGAGTTTCTTTAAACAGTGAAGAAAAAGTCGCTTTTGGAAGACCAGAGGAAGGTGACATCATTAATGTCGCTCACCCACGGGGACAGGCTGATCGCAGTTCAGCCCGGTAAACCCGTGTCTACATCTCCCGCAGTTATAGCCGGAAAAGTTGCTGTTGCATTGGCATGTGCGATTGAAGAACTTAAAGGGCCAGCGCTCGCGGTCATCCCGCCCGTCGTGGGGGTACTGTGGTCCGTGAGGGCGCAGGTCCACGCGAACAGGCACGCACTGTCCTCGTCCCGTGTTCACTCCGCACGGATTATTGACCTGCCCAAACACAGACGGGCAGCACTGGGCACTCCGGAGAATCTCCGGTGTAACGCATTCTCTTGGAAACTGGGCGCGCACCTTAACGACGCATAACGGCACCAGAACCCAATACGTCCACATTGTACAAAATACGAAACTCTACTGGTCAAGCTGGTTCTCAAACGCATAACAGACGTTGGTGTCTAATATGTGAAATTAGATACCGCCCTGGCAAAAGCCTTGGACTGCTGGAATTATTTCCATCCGAACAGCTCTATGGCTCTAACTGTGCCACGAGACCCGACTAAAGAAATCCCGAGTTTAAATACCGGATTAGCGCATGACTCCGACGTCTCTGATCCCCGCGTGACCGCATCACATTTCATACGCACTCGAGATAATCGGGGTCATGCAGCGCTTGTAAAAAAATTCTAAAAGAAAATGTCTAGCTAAGACAGCTGCCTCCTTCCGAGTTGTGGGCCCTGCACAAAGCGTGCTGTGACAGTATGAAGATCTACATATGCAGACTT
>NC_137501.1:28259665-28262165 GCF_041902795.1 Electrophorus electricus | reverse complement strand
AGTGCAACGCTACAGCCCCAGAATACAGTGGCCTAACGTCCTCTAGCTCAGCACGGGCTTAGTGGGCTGTACTACCTCTGGGATGGCTGGGTCGATTCTAGAATGCTCTCCTCTATTGACACTGGTTCATTTGGGTTAATGGTTCTTTTTCTTCAGTGCTCAAACCCACCTGTGCTATACTTAAACATCAGTGCATATTATGAAATGCGAAGGCAAAAAAAAAAAAAAAAGGCAAGACATAAGTTATGATTATTTAAAACCCTTTTTGGTTACAGTATGGACTGTAAGTTTGTCAAAGCCAGATGCCATTAATCATATTTAGTAGCACAGAGATGGGTAATGTGTGTGTGTGTGTGTGTGTTTATGTGTGTGTGCATGTGTATATGTGAGTTTGTGAATTAAAGTGATGTTTTACCTCTTTCAGCACATGAAGCACTGTGGTTTGGTTAGCTGGAATGTGTGTGTGTGTGTGTGTGTGCACGCACATGTGTTGAAAAAGTGGGATAGTGTCTTGGCTGGGCTGGAATGTGGGTGGAGCTTTACTCTCTCCTTTTTCCTGTCATGTTTTCCTGATGCTGACATCATTCAGATCTCCATCATATGACCAGCACATTGCAGGAGAGCATACAGAGTGTGTGTGTGTGTGTGTGTGTCTGTCTGTCTCTTTGCAGATTAGAACACACCAAAATATTTTTTACCAATAAACAGTCGCGATGCTTTTGCTTTCAGAGTCGTACTCCGAAACTGCTAGATGCATTTGTAGTTAAGGTTTGTTCAAAGAGAGAAACCCATTACGATATGCAGCACAGAAAGCAAATGCAAAGCCTGTAACCAGGAATAGTAAAAAAAGGGTCAAATGCAACACATTAAATCATTCTAAATTTGAGCTTTGTGATAGGGGTCAGGGGCTCAGTGGTTATGGTACTTGGCTTGTAATCGGAAGGTTGCTGGTTCAAGTTGCCACAGTTGGGCCCCCGAGTAAGGCCCTTAACCCTCAAGTTGTACTCGGTAAGGATTGTAAGTTGCTTTGGATAAAAGTGTCAGCTAAATGCTGGAAATGTAGATTCTCCCACTTAAGGCTGCATTGCCGCAGCATGTTACTGAGGTGGTGTTCTGGAATCAGCTCCGCTTGTCTGTGTATATGGTTTCATTAGCACACAAAAGGCCAAAGCTGATCTCAGCACTCAACCATCTGCAGTAGCTCTGATTGCAGGTTGCATGCTTAGTGTACCTTCTTCAAATACAAATAAATCTAATTTTTGTCACGACAATGGTGTGTGACTTTTTTTTCTGATGTTATGAATTCATAAAATGAGAAGAAACATGAAACGAATAACAACAAACAAGCAGCAACAAGCAAATAATAATAAACAATATTATGGTTAATTACACCAGTCAAAAGTAAACCCAGGCCTGCTGTAATTCCAGAGGCAGGCGTGTAATGGTGTAGCCCCTATCATCTCTGTGCCTTCACCTGCCCTTGTCAGACAGCTACATGTACACACTGTTCCTCTTTCCTGGGGCATTTCTCACTTGTTTGGCATTTGCTGTCATGTGGTGTGACACAGCTCCCACAAACACCCACTGATTGCTCCTGTGACTGACACACCAGCAAGTGGGTGCCAACTAGCTGACTGCTTTGTTACACATCTCATGCAGGCTTTATATACAACGTAAAATGCTGATTTTAAATGTTTACGGAAGTCGACAAGGAGCAGCTGATGGTAAGCAGTGATTGTGATTAAAATGTTTCAGTATTCATGTGCTCTTTCATTTGGAGTTCTCGTTATTTTAAGTCATTGGCTGTTTCTGTTTTTAACACATAATCGACACAGGGTCATGGAATCCATGTTGAATATTGAGCTGGGAACCATTCAAATTGACCTGTTGCTCAGTAATTGGCTGGAAACACAGCTTTTCAGTTCACCACTCAAATCTGGACATTAGCCTCCTATGGTCTGGAAACTGGCATATTTCTTCCTGCAGAAATATGGTGGTTTTCCAGACTACAGGAAGTTCTTGTGGCTTGCTAACCAAACTGAACAATGACTAATGATGCCCTGCAACAGGATTCTTCCTGGAAAAAACAAGCTTTTTGTTTGTTTGTTTGTTTTCAGCAGAGTAGAAGTTAGAGTAGTTTTTTGAATACTTTTCGAATATTTCCTGCACATGACTCTTTTACACACTGTTTAAGTTAAGATACAGACGGCTTTGTTATAAAGAAATCCAAGACCAGTTTACTTTCCTCTGACAAAGGTAGCAGCGGCTCTCTATGATCGCTGTAATTCCTTCTCTTTAGCACTTAAACTCCAAGGGAAGCATTGACTTTCCCTGCTCCTCTCCACATAAGCACCAAATCAGTTTCATAAGACGAAAAAATATTGAATAATTAATGATATGAAATTATACCGAATGCCAAGTCTTAGGATGAATGACTGTAAATAAGTCTCGAGTTTGCTGAAATTAGAGCTCTTCCCTCTGATGAAATACAGTAGCGCCG
>NC_137501.1:28217165-28254665 GCF_041902795.1 Electrophorus electricus | reverse complement strand
TCTGCTCCATTTTTTGTGAGCATGGGGGTGACACACTGGAGAATGGTCCTGCTAATTTAATTCCTGTCCAGACTTAGAAGTGGGATATCCAAGGCAAGTCCCCAGGAGCTGGGCTGGGGTGGGGTGGGGTGGGGCGTGCGACTCCCGGCCATGATTTCCGCCAGTTTAATTAAAATGAAATATCATGTCACCTAGGAAACTCCTCCAGCCCTCTCAGCTCCTCACGTCTTCTCCTCACATCTCTCTCCTTCTCTCTGTACCTCCCTGTAATTGGATCATCGGAACAGAGGGTGATTCACAGCACAAGCTGTCTGCCACTCTCGTAGTCTGGGGACTTTCTAAGGGACGAGCGACAGAGACTCATCGGCAGCAGTGCCGAAGGAGACTCATCCGTAGAGAGTCACCCTGCAACTTCTCGACACCTCAAAAGCAGCATGTAAGAAATGACAACATTTGGAACAACTGTTTAACACTTTTTTTTTGCTTCTGGGAATCACACTGATGGGGGATTAATGTTTGCAGGTTATGTGCACTTACACGAACTCTGAAACCTCTGAAGGTGTCTGCGTTTACAGTGTAACATAATCTTGGCCTGCGCACAACACTACGTATCATCACGTCTGCCTGCCGCAGAGAATCCATTGAAAATCACGCACATTTTTTTTTTTCTGATGTGCTGTATGTCGTGAGGAATAATGTCTTAACATTGTAGTTTTTCTACCAGGTAAAACAAACAAACAGAGATAAAAATCCCAAAACAAAACAAAAGAGGTGCTGTCTATGTACTTGATGACATTTGATGAAATATTCCTATTTCTAGTACGTTCCGTAAAATGTTCCACTCACACCCACATTTCTTTCTGTTTCTTCCTTTTTACTCCCTTGCCCCTTGTCTTGCCCTGGTAGTCAAAAGATGAAACAGGCAGGTTAAGGTTAAGGTAGGTGGTGTCGCGACTGAGATTTGAGCTCAACATCTCTAGTATGACTCATAAAAGCCTGTGTCTCTGCGAAATATCAAGCTAGCATAAAAGCATAGTACCAACATCCACACAAAACTCACTCGATTATACACACACTCACACACACACACACACACACACACACACACACACACACACACACACACACACACCTTTTGAGGTGATAACTTGCACATTAGTTGCTTTTAGCATGGCTGTCCCGTGGATGATGACACTGTGTCACTGTATTAGGCAGAACATTTGTTCAGAATTTGTTTTACAGGAGCAAAACAAAAACATAAACCAACTTTAACTTCAGTAACAAGCGCCTCTTCTGCCTGAGCTTATCACATTGACAGCACATTAAGGGATATTGTTTCCTCATATTCACCGCTGCTGCCACATTCCCTTCTCAATTGTGGAGAGCATAATGGAAACAGCCAAAGCTATTTTCCCCTCTGTGATCCGGAGCAGAAAATGATGGTGCTCTATTGAGGCATCCGGCTGTATGGCCCGGTGCCTCGGAGCCCCGCCTCCTGCACGTTTTGGCCTTCGCTCTGCACTCATTCCCATGACCCCATGACCCTGTGCACGACGGACTTCATAGTCACCTGATAAGCTGAACTACAACAACATCATCAATAACAACAACAACAACAACAATAATAAATGTTTACGTTATATAGCGCCATTCTCACGCTCAAGGTTGTATACCAAAAATTTGGGTTGCGGGTAGGGGCACATGTTTCTGCAACTTGGAGATGAGGATGGAAGCACTGAGCACAGAGGTCTGCTTGAAGCTCAGCTGTAGAAGGGGAATAAAGAGCAGAGACTGAGAGATTGTTGGGGAAGTAGCACTGAAAGGCCGACAGAAAGGCTGGTTTGATTATTGCATTATTATGTGCATACCCATTATGTACTGACTGACCTCGCGAGTGGCTGAGGTTCCATTACTACCAAGCTGTACGAGACAAACCATAATTTCATAGGTAGTAAGGAATTCAAGGTAGGCAGAATAAGCTGAACTCATGGCCACTCCCACTGACTGCCCCTTCCTGGTTCCTGACCACACCCCCTGCCCATCAAAGTCACATTTGGACATAGAATGAACTAGAGTACTTCAAAGGAAGATTCCCACACACTTTATTATTAGAGTCCTTCATGAAAGCTTCTCAAAGATCTGAATTTGTATAATTTTTTTTTTCTTTTCTGTTCACTGAAGTTCACTTCAGTCCAGCTTAGTTCAACTTGGTTTGGGTAGTTCTTTTCTCAATGGACATCTTCTCAGTAGCCTTCCTGTTAGTCCGGGAGATGTAACATTTCCTTCCGTTCACCACTTGTCCTAATTCTCCACCTGCCACTGTTCTGTAGGCGAACAGATCCTGTTTGGACAGGCAGTGATCCCTCTGCTGGTCTCCTCCCTGAAGGTTCTGGGTTTGCCGAGGATGGTTTCAGCCAAAGGACAGAAGGAGAGCTGGTATGGTACCCTTCTGAGATTATGACAAAGACTCTAACTGCAGAAGGTGTGCTGTGGCCTCCAGGAAGGGATGTTTCTCCATATAGCAACCAAGTGCAATATCTTGAAAAAAAAGTACATTATCTTGACTCCACATATTTCTCACTCTAAGCCCTCCACCCAGATAGTCACCCCTTTTTTCTGGAGCATAGAATTCATGCAGAGCTGCACAGATTCACTGATGTTTAAATCATTGTGTGCCAAGAACGCTGCATGAATATAAAGTGCAGATCACAGGACCGCCATTGTGTCTGACTTAGTTAATGAGCCCGTTTCATACTCACGTTACTGTGTAGGAATAGAGCAGAATCTCTGGTAAGGTCTGCCAAGATGAATAACCCTTTAAATCTTCATTTAAGCATTGGTTTGAGATGCTAATCTCTTTACACTACAAAGATCTCCTAGAATAACTTTGCAATAATCCACACTTCTTGTATCTATAAAATATTTAAAACAAAAGTTCTTCCAGGTCTCAGCCAGTTCTTCTGTACTTGAGGAGCGTGTACTTAAGTTTCCTCTTGTTTGATGACAGACAAGATACTGCCCCGTAGGCACAGGAGCTGTGCTTATCCACATAATATGAATCTGGAGGACCATCTATAGCACTTACGCTGCGTTTGAGGGAAATCACACAAAACGCTTAGCCCATATTGTTCCTTCTCCTTCCATCTCTTATTCAACTCGATTCTTTTTTTCCCCTAAAGTAAGCCTACTTTTTAAATGTTTAAGTATATACTGCTTGTAATCAGCATTGCAGCGTTACATGTTACATAGAGAGAGAGAAAGAGAGAGAGAGAGAGAGTGAGAGAGAGAGAGAGAGAGAGAGAGAGAGAGAGAGAGAGAGAGAGAGAGAGGAGAATCCCTGAAGAGCCACTAGTGGTAGTAGTGGTAAGAGGATTACATCAGAGGTCAATAGTGAGGAGAGAGAGAGAGAGAGAGAGAGAGAGAGAGAGAGAGAGAGAGAGAGGGAGGAGAGGTAGGCCCCAGCTCCCCTCATCACTCCAACTCTGTTGTAACTGACAGTCCTGTTCAATTTCACTTCCTAAAGCCCCTTCAGGAAAATTGTGAAAACTGTGAAGGTGTTTTGGCAGCTAAAACGGTACAGCCTTGATCCTCGCTCCACCCATGTGCCTGTCATCCCGCTGAAAGGGATTGTGGGATATTAAAGTGGCAGTCGAGTGGCGTATGCCAGCATCAACGCTGAGCTGGGATCTCAACATGGCAGAGAATTGGATGGCGGCGGAGTTGCCAGGTGGAGGTTGGAGGTGTGACTCTGCGAGTGGGAAGGGTACTCAAGCCTGGATGTGTCACTGTCAACACACTGAAGGCATTGGCCGCCCAGAACATATACAGCCCTTGCTATGTCATGTAGGGAGCCAGAGATCACATGTGACATGTGACACGGGACACGTTAGGAGCTTATGGCACAGCTCAGGGTGCAGTATTCATTATTCTTTAAGAAGAAGACACTTTGCTCTTTGTACTCTCTCTCTCTCTCTCTCTCGCTCTCTCTCTCACACACTCTTCTTTCACATTTTTGTTTTGCTGTGGAGCTTTGGGAGCTAAACAATACTCGCATCCTCCAATCTGATTGGGGCACTTATATAACCCACCTTTGTGGATTACGCAATAGACCAGGATTCATTTTTCATCGCATCTTTCTTTGAAGTCCCTATAATTGGCCATTTATATGTTTTGTGGTTCATCTCAGAGGGCCCTTAAGACTCTTCAGTGCCATGGGCAGAAGGTTACACACACACCCTCTCTCTCTCTCTGGGGATGTGAGCCCAACTCTCACATTAACACAGCACAGATGCTTGTTTTAGCATGTCTTTATGAGGTTATTCACTGCAGAAACACCCTGCCGTTTTTCTTTTCACGTATTGCTTTTCACATATTTCGCATAGCAGGGGGAAAGGGCTCACAAGAATAACAGCCACATTCCTTTGTTAGCGACTGGCCTCTTGAAAGTGCAGAAAATGAACAGTCAGACCTAATAACCAGCTTATTAGAAACACGAACAAACATTGTTAAATTAACACCTGCTGCAATGAGAATAAATCCAGCTGTAAAACTTTTTTCTCTGCATTTTAATTTTCCTAGTACATCACAGAACTGTTTCTCAAGCGAGTGTTCAGCCTGACAGTCCACCTGACAGTCCCCTTACCTGCCCTAACCCTGCTCCCAGTACACCTGTTCCAGGTATCTGGTGGTGTTATTAGCTCAGTTCAGGAGTGTGGGAAGCTGGAATAGAGCAGAAATCTGCTAGCTCCCAAAGGGACTAACTAGAGGGTTAAGAAACTGTGTCAGAAAATGGACACTAACAGAATGGTGACGTCGCAAAAAGCGGTCACACCATCAGTACCCATTCAGATAACTCAGGCAAGATTAGCTAGTTTCAGGTTGCAGATTTCTGAAATAAAAAACACACCTCAAACTCCTCCCTTGCAACTTTCTTTATATAACCTCAAAAAACACTTTTCTGTCCTCCATGTTGGATTCTTGCAACCCGTCCCCTCCACTCCTCCACTCCTCCACCCCTGTTCCTCAGCTCCTTCTCTGTTCTCTCTGGCCATCCGTTGGTGTTTCAGCATTGCTGCGCTAGCAAAAGCCACTCTAAGCTCCGCCCCCTCCTACACCACCACACCGTTACTGGATCTCCAGCTAGAGTTCTCTAAGCTCCGCCCCCTCCTACACCCCCACAGTCACCCACCACGCTAACTGGCTCTGTGAGTTATCCAAGCTCCACCCTCTCGTACAGTCTCACAGTCAGCCACCACATCGTAATGCATCGTGACCGTATGATCTCTTTGTGAGTTTTCAACTGGCAAGATGTGAAAGCTTTACACCTAGCACACGTCAGGCAGAAAAGACATTTTTGAGTGCCCGAGTCTCAGCGCTTCCCAGCTTGACGGCCACGTATGCTTCTGACTCCTGCCTTAAGTCATACTGGAGATGACTATCTACAACATTGCACTGGTTCTGACAGCAGAGCCTAGCAGTTACTCTAGAGGTGTATCCTGAATAAACCTGTCACTCCTGTATATTAAGATGGATTCTTCCATATCGGGGTTAACACAGTCTGGAGCTCATAATCCTCACATAAACACATGCGCACACGCACACACACAGCTTGGATTGGGTGTAAATGTCACATGAGACCAGTAGTCATCAATCAGTTCAATATTGACAGCAGGTAAAGTGAGTTGATACACTGTGTGTTGACTGTGGACATTGTACCAAGGTGACAGTGGGCAGATGAGATATGAAATAAATTGCTGTGTAATGTTGAGGTCAGACATGTAGCACACTAATATTCAAAATACTTATGCATGGCATTATTAAGGACATTAAAATCAGCCTGCGATGTCATCAAATGTCTGAAATATATTGGTTTTTTTTAAAATTATGGCTAAATTAAATGGTAATGTCTGAGAGGTTGTATGAAGGCCATCGGTCTCTCAAATAGTACTGAATATTTTAGAAAAGTTTTTTTGTATAGTGTCTCCCCCAAGAAGCCGTTCGGTGCTAGTCAGTGCTATTCTTTAAGTTAGAGTCTAAATCATATTATGTTGTAAAACCAGGTTAAATGAGATCCAGGAACAAAAGCAATGAAATTCAGCCCATTCAACTGAACACCGCATTAACATCCAAACTGCCTCTGAGAATAAGGAGAATGCTGGATGGCATATCTTGGAACTTTTCATTAACACTTACTGACCTGTGCAATTATTGAACATGCTCCGCCAGATGATCTCTAGCCGATCCTCACTACTTTAGCACTGCATCTTGTCACAGCACAGTATAATACAGAGATGACGCTATAATACAGTCAAAGCCCAGGACCCTCCATCCTCTAAGACATACAGGGTATCATTGCTTCCTTTGTCCTGACCTTGTCTGGCTGTGTGTCACTGGCGAGGAGTCTGTAACTGTCACCTTCCGCGCTGTCTGCCACATGACGCCGAGTGCAGATGGGCCCTCCCGACACGTGCCAGTGTGCAAATCACATCCGGTGAAAATGAAGCGCCGCGTTCGTGCTTTATAAGCGCGATGCATCCTGTCGTATTTGAGCGGCATGTATTCGGTGGAGCTGGGTTAAAGAGAACATACTTTTTGGAAGGAGCCATGATGCATTTGCAACCCTTTAGTGCTCTGTTTTCAACTGTCCTCGTGCATGGAGATGCAGCTTTGGGAGTGTTGCTAAGACTGTTGGGATTGTCGCTAAGGGCTCCATTAGTTCATTGGGCCACTCTGCACTTGCGCCTAAAGCTGGGTGTTTAAGCCAGAGTTCTTCCAAAGGTGCTGCATCACGCTAGCCTTGTTTTCATTGTTTCTGATGCAGTTTATTGCACACGGTATAATGCTGAGTAAAACACTCACACACGCACGTACAACCACCTCCTAAAGCTCAAAAGAAAGTCCATATTCAGTGTTTGTGCACTGTTATGATCGAGTGTGCTGTTACACAGTTCAGTTGAAATGAATGGGCAGAGTCTTGAAGGCGGGCTGTATGCATTTCCTACATCATTTGACACTGCACAAGGGCCAAGATGCGTCATTGATCAACTGTGAGGGCTGTTGGCTACCCCTAGGCCTCATTAAATATTAAACCCGTTCCCACCCCCACCAAGGGTGTTTGTAAATACGTTTTGCAAGAGCGAAAGCCACAGAGCTCCTCAACAGCACGTGCGCATTATTCCCAGTCATTCTTTTCCTCTGATCCATCAGTGATCGCCTCGAGGATGATGAAAGAGAGGGGAAACCGGCTGCGAGGCTGCAGGGGAGAACCGGGCAACCGGGCAACCGGGCACCCGCTCGTCTCGGAGAGGCGCGCGAGCGGGGGTAGCAGGATTTCAGTCACGCGGTGGCAAGACAGCGGACACGCGGTCGGAGATCGGATCCAGCCGATGCAGGCCGCGCTGCGTGCTGAATGTTTAACAGTGAATGAAATATTCATCATATACACGAGTTTTAATTCGTGTAGGCACTGAGACCTCTGATGTTCTAAAAGCTCCCGAATTCCTGTAATGATTCTACATCGCGTGTAACAGAAAAAAAAAAAAACCATGTTAACCAGAAAACTTTATGATGTCACAACATCGTAAACAAGTCGTGACTTCGGGGTTTCGGAAGAAGGCTGTCACGGCGGCGGCGGTGTTTATGGGCTGTGCTCTCTGGCATCGAGAGATAAATCCGAAAGTCTATCATTAATAGAGCCGAAAGCCATGATGTAAAAACCGACGAGAAAAAAAAAATAAAGTGGGGCAGAGAGGTATAAAACATATATTGGCCTTCAGCAGACCGACTCGGTCATAACTCAGGAACGTAAATAACCGAGACGGGGCTCCAATCTCTCTGGAACTGATTTTGGTCTGCCTCTTAAAGGACACGCTCACAGAGGTTTAAAATATTGTCGACGTATATGTACCGTTAACCTACTGTATAAATTAAAAGTCATTCTGATGGATATTTGCAGTTTTAACAAAGCATGATTGTGACTGTAACATAAGCCAGGTTGGCTGTACCTATTCGTTATATACATATTCGTTTATAAATAGTAGTTGTAGTCTGAAATAGTCGGTAAAACACATACACTCCATTGGACTTCAACTTAAGACGTGAGCAAGACGTGTTATTTTTATGTATCTGAATGTATGTCTCAGTCTGGCAGCCTGGGGAAAGGCTACCCTAAAGCATCTGACCTGCTGTGTGGTTCTGTGGGCAGCAGATGGCGTCATTAGCATTGCTTCCTGTGCCACACAGCGTCTCACACACACTTTGTCCTGAACTCTTTACAGAGTTTAAGTGCATTACGTCATGAAATGAGATGCTTCTCCTGCTGTTTCCGTTCGTGCAAAATGTCTGTACTTGTTACATTGTGATCTCCCCATAGGAAACAAACGGAGTGAAAGAGAGAGTGGAATGTCGTGTGAGAGAGATTTAGGCAACACCTAGGAATGAGAAGGCTATATTAGGAATGCTTTGATGTGTTGCACAGGGCACCAGGGAACTGGCATTTAAGTGTGAGTGAAAGCCATTGTTTGAGGTGTGTTAGCCTCCGCGTACCCTGATAAAGATTTTTAAAAATCCAAGCTTTTAACAAAATCCAACTCTAACCGTATTACACAGAGTCCTGGCGGCAGAAACGCAGGGTCCTTGCAGACTGCTCAGCGTTTAGCGATGTTCTCCACTCTAAACATGGATCTCCTCAGAGAGACAGACACCCAAATGTGGGAGGAGACGAGAATGACAGGACTATCTGTCCCTGTATCTGTCTCGCTTCTCTCTCTCTTCCTCTCGGTCTCTCTCTCTCTCTCTCTCTCTGTCTGTTTTTGTCTTTCTTTATTCTTGCTTCTTCACTTGTGTAAACGGGGTGTGAACCAATCCATCCTTACATCAATACCCTCCATACAAGCCCCCGGTCTTCACATCAATAGCTCCATCGTGCAGCGATGCCACAATGAACAGTCCACGACAAGACTGTTGTGGAGAGAGAGAGAGAGAGAGAGAGAGAGAGAGAGAGAGAGTGAGTGAGTGGGAGAGGAAAAAAGACAGAGGGAGCGAGAGAGTGAATGAGGGAAGGCCATTGTGGACAGAAGCTAGAAAAAAGAATGAAATGAAAAATTGAGAAAGAAGGAGAGATGGAGAGGGATATTGAGAAAGAGAGAGAGATGGAGAGGGATATTGAGAAAGAGAGAGAGAGAGAGAGAGAGAGAGAGAGAGAGAGAGAGAGAGAGAGAGAGAGAGAGAGTGCACTAAGGCCAGATTGCTATGGCTGTGCAGATGTAGAGAAGATGCTCATCAATCACGCTGCCCTCCCTCTGCTCAAATCAAGTGCGTCCTGTGGTGCTGAAATATATCTGCACTCAGCATCAGCCAAAAGCCCTGATCTGTCCAGCCCAGAGGGACGGCCCCGACAAGAGAGTTACCTGGTCCAAGAGGCCATCAGAGGCCATCAGTGGCCCGGAAACGGCAGGCAGGATGGAGAAGGTTTGTTAAAATCACAGTGTTCGCCGAAAAGACAGCGGCACGCTTCCATCCGTGTCTGGCTGCCGGCATAGTGATTGATGCGCGTTGGACCGCAGAAGCCCAGATGGGTTTTTTGAAATTTGAGTCGTGTCACTTGTGCATTCGGAGCCTTATTTTAAAGTTGCACAAGTGAGATCCATCATTATGTAATTTCTACTGTAGCAGGCAGGCTTGTGTGAGGGAGTGTCTCCTGTGATCTGAGCGATCTACATTCCAGTGCTGGAGGCTAACGTACATTTTAAAACAAGGGACTTAAAACACAACCAGAGAGCAGCAAGCCGCAGTGCAGATCATTTCAGGTTATGGAAGACAGATGTACTATAATAAACACTGTGCTTATGTCAATCCTCTTCCTCTGTGACTAAACCTGGTGTGTTCTAGAGGGCTGATCCTAGGAAGGTACACGCAGGAAAGAGAACGAGTCTGTCCCTAGTCAACTCCTTCCTGGTGATCTGAGATCTGTAAGTGTAGTCAGGCACTGCCACAAGAAAGTGGTTAAAACTTCAGTGACTTCACCCTACTCTCCTGATCTCAGATCAGTAAAGGGTTCAGTGTTTGGCTCTCTCTGAATGCTGAAGTTAAACATGTGGAGCTTTTTCATGAGTGTAATTGGTCTCCTGACATTACTGCTGACCTGATTAGCATGACTTTGAAGCAGTGTAGCATTATTAGCCTCTGAACAAAGACTTGGCTCATGACAGCGATTACAAAAAGGCACAAGCCTCTGACAGGAAGGATCAGAGTATTACCCTAAGTTTTTGGACACACCCCCTAAAACCAGTACTGTAGAAATGTACACAGCAAAGCCCACGTGTTTATGTATGTCCAGATGACCACAAGAGAAGCAGCTGGGATTACATAAACACATTCATTCATCACAGATTCTATTCAGTGCAATAGGTGTTAACACGCTGGGTTTTTTTGCAGTTCAGAACAACAGCTGTGACTATGAAGGAAAGCGTTACAACTGACCAGGTCGCTTAGAACATGCTGATCATATTAACATGCGAAAAGGCATTGGTAGTTTGGCTTCATGCAAGGACATCACATCTTTGATGTTTAACAAAAAAAAGAAAATGTTCTGATCACAAGAATTATGGAAATGTGTGTGTGTGTTTGCTTGCCAGATTATGTACAAAATGTAGTGCATTACATACTCTTTGATTTTTTTCATTTTCCTACTTACAATTTGACCATCACATCTATGGATGTGTCTGACAGCTGAAAAGCCTCTGATGGTCGTTCATTCAAACAGTGAACTTGCATTTGCAAATTTCTGATGTTTATTAGCATGCATGCTCCTACCAGCTGCTCATTAGACCACAGATATGAACCCACTATGATCCTTTACGAATATTCATGACACATGGTTTGTGATTAATCAGCTGTGCGACATTTCCTTACTGTTATCATCATCGTTGTCGTCCTCCAACACACTCTTAAAACAGATAAGTCCACGCAGGGCCTACCAACCACAAAAGCACCCAGCCAATGCCTGCAAGACAGTTACATCAATTACATAATCTCATAATCACACCAGGTGCTTTAAAAAAAACCAAAACAAAAAAGAAGCATTAACTGAATAAATGTTTTCTTCAGCAAATTAGAATGAAAGTGGGGTGAGGCACACTTCATGTTAAACTGAGAGTTTGTGTTATTCAGGAAACATTAATTCACCATTAGTGCTTACTGTCCCTTCCATTAAGTTGTTATTTATATGTTTAAGATGGCAGGCCCCTGATTGGGTGCACTGTCCTATTACACAGGCCTCTGATTGGGTGTACTGTCCTGTAGCACAGGCCTCTGATTGGGTGTACTGTCCTCTAACAGAGGCCTCTGATTGGGTGTACTGTCCTGTACCACAGGCCTCCGATTGGGTGTACTGTCCTGTAACACAGGCCTCTGATTGGGTGTCCTGCCCTGTAACACAGGCCACTGAATGTAGATATGAAGCCAGAACCCAAAATGGACACTGTCTGACCACCAGCTGCATGCAGTTTGCATTTACTTGAAAAATAAATGTGGTTACAGACAAAACATCATGTAGAGAGACATGCCCTCAGTCATACTGTACACAGTTATGGTGTAAAATAAATGTGCCACCACATGCAACATGTTATAAGACCAGGCGTGCTGACACTGGGTAAATCTGCTTTGAGTTCACCCTTATTAAGCCAGTGGAGAAAGATAAATAGCTGATCTCGGGACAGTATTGACTGCGGTGGGAACACGTACAAGCTGATGGACGGCTTATGCTTAAGTTATCCATCACTAAACAAAAACAACAAAAAAGGACAAGCAAATAAATAAACATGCAAACAAACCAAAAGACGAGTGCCCCAACAGATGAGATATTTTAATGTTCAGTTACTCAGACCGAATCACAATACCCCTTATGTGGAATTTGTATATCTGATACCCCAAGTTTGGATACCAGAGGCTGCTTCCTGCGTTAAAGCACTCCTTTACGTCTGGCGCCTCCTTCATGCTGGAGATCAAAGTCAATGCCGAGGTCTGCATCTCTGCTGCGCTGCCTACCGCTTCACCGACACTCACAACAGGAGCTCGCTGGGGTTCGCGGAGATCCCTGCGAACGCGTGTGCCGTTTGCACACGTTTAATGAAATGAGCGAAACGGAGCCGAACATTAAAAAGTGCGCTAACACGAAAAAAGCCGGCGTAACGCTTATGGCCGACGTCGGTCATACAAACTAAACAGGCTTAAATAACAAAACATAGCCCCCAGGGTGGTGTGGCTGCTGATGTCCAACACACACCAAGTGAGGGCAGCGTGGACAAACATAAACAAGACAGGTGACGAGATAAACAGGAATAACACAGACCGACGGTTGCCCGTATATGTCATCAGGGAGAGGGCGACACCGTGGCAAAGTTTAGATCATTTAATAAGTTCATATAATGTAATTAGGGAACAGGCTGAACTGGCTGAGAAGCGAACAGACCGATTATGGCAGCATAAGCCACCGAATCAAGAGCTCGACTGTTTGTTACGCTGGACACAAACCCAGAGTGAACCCAACACTTACGCTTATGTGCCACTTATACTAACAATGCTTTCATGTGCAAGAAAAACAGCACTGACAAAAAACCAGCACTGTGTTATTTTTCTTTGTGGTTATTGGGTCTAAAACAAAGTGAAATACTGAAGACTTCCCTGCTTCAAAAGGGGCTGTTTGATTGAGGCATCTTTTCAAATTTCTAAAAATTGATTGCATTCCCCCCTCTGTGGCAACAGAATGCACTTCAAAGTGCACATGGAGAAAGAACAAGTGCGACCCGCGTGTGCCGGCGTCCCCCGCTGAGCTTGATCATGCCTGCGCTACCACTCAGCGCACTGTAAGGGAAACACTACACAAGCAGGTCAGGGACAGCCGCTATTTCTGACAGCACACGTCTGCAGACACTTCGCTCCGCGCTGAGAGCCATGGAAACGTGAGAGCCGGCACAAACTGCAGGTGAGGGGACAGGGGAGAGGAGTGACGTCTCAACAGCAACTTCTCACTGTTTATCCATGCGAGAGAACAAAAGAAAACGCAGCCGCCCCGTGCGCATTTCACTCTCAGCCGTCGCGGGTTCGTCACGTCGGTGTCAGCTTCCGTACTGTGGCGTGAGGGCACGGTCCCGTGGTTAGCTACCGAACGTCCCTGTCACACACAGCCTGTCTCCGTAGCCCTCCATAGACCTCATTATCGTGTGAACAGTTAAAACGCTCAGTTATTAATAATGGCGATGAAGTCCCAGTCATAGGCTAAATGGAGCACGATGTGCGCCTGTAGGCCGGGCGATCCCAGTCCGGCGCTCTCTGTCTCAGAGAGGGAGATGCAGGCAGGACGAACTGAATGGAAGCAGCTCATTAGACAGGCCGGTTAAACCTCGTCTTCAGCAGCTCAGTCCAATTAGGGCCTGTGGTGAGGCATGAGAGCTTGTACTCTTCTTCCTGGTGAGGTTTGGGTAGGGGTTCCAATCTCTCTCTCTCTCTCTCTCTCTCTCTCTCTCTCTCTCTCTCCCTCTCTCCCTCCATCTCTCTGGATCATTACACGTCGTTGACCAAAGCCACTCCCCAAAGAGGAAGTGACCTGCAGGAGCACAGAAGGCAGACAGGGATATAATACACACACGACTCCTTGACAGAACTTGCTAAACATGAATGAGCTGCAGTGTGCTTTGTTCTCTTGGGAGCTGCAGTGTGTGGGGTGGGGGTGGGGGTGTTCCATATGTACCTGATTCACATGCCCGTTATGAAGACGAGGGAGCTGGCTCACATACTGCAGAGACAGGTGGAAATCCAGCCACGCTCTCTTTCTCCTACTGTGGTGTGAACTTCTGTTGCTACTTTTGTGTGTACTGTTCTATGTGTGATATTTGGCTATATTTTGTTGATGTGTTGATGATGTTATTGATCCTTTATTATTTCTGAATGCTATGTATAACTGCATGGACTAATGAGGGTTGTTAGTCAGTATAGTCAAAACACTATGGAGACATGATGAAAGCAAGACTCTTATTCGTTTCAATGCAGTTAGTCATCTCAGTAATAGTGCCAGGTGTGAATGTTTTGTTTCCAGTGAATCAGGATATGAGGTGGTACTGTGAACAAAGCGTACCACTCTCAACCAATAGTAGAGTCTCTGTCCAGAAAATGAAAAATTGCCAAGTTCATGATTATAAAGGTTTCATTACTATATTGATAAGGGGGTTAGGCAATCGGTGTTGTTCCTGGGGATCTGTCCCGCAAAGTGAACATTTAACACTACATTATCCCTCTCAACCACTACAATACCCCTTGACCCAAAAAAGTGCAAAATTGCAAAGCTGAGAAATATACATTGCTCGACAGCTCGGGGCTACAGAAATGTCGTGGGACAAAAAGCTCAGCGGATCTGTTTCAAGTTGCTCTCCCTGACAGCGTCATCTCTGTTACCTGAAGTGCACTCCATAAAGCAATGAATGAGGTCACTGGCTATTTTTACCCGAAACCTAAACTGAAACTGTCCCGATATATAATGTACCAGCACTTAAAATCTAAACCTGAAGTAAACTGTAATTAAAATTCCTCATCCACTCACGCTGCCAAGCTGAGAACAGCAGGAATTTCATTTTCCTGTAATGTTCTGGCTTCCCCTGAACCCCTGTGACTAATTCGAGATATGAGAGTGGAATACACATGGCCAAACAGCCTGCCTCCGACCGCCAGATGTCCCGTTCACATAGCCTAAAAGACACCACTGGGATTGTACAGGCAGCAAGGCAGCCATAATAATACAATATGGTAGACGGTTGGTAGACTGCTTAACTGCTCTTTTACAGTAAGTTCAGTCATAATTAGGTATTTCTTGTTAAAGAGGAAAGGGTGAAAGAAAAATAAAGTCATTAAAAATGTTTTTAAATAGTTATTTTAAACGTTTACATATTTTTCAGATATGTAAACGAACCCTATAAAAACATTTATTTATTTATTTTTTATTTCAGACAACGAGCTTTTTTTTAATTTAGTTAAACTTGATCGAGAAAGTACTTCTTTAACTATCAGCATTTTGTCACTATTAGAAATTTGTGATAATCTGAAGACAAAATAGCAACGGTGGTTGAATTTTACACTTAGGGCCTTTAAATGACTTTAAACAACACTGGTGACAAAAAAACAGAACAGTTGTGCTGATATATGGCTAGCTTTCACACAGTGGATTCTGATAACTCAATCAGCTGTTTTGAAAATACAACATAAAGAAATGTTGTTAGATCAGCTAAAATTTATTGCTAAATGATTAGATTTTTAAAAGAATGTGAAGGAGTATGAACTGGGTCTGTGCTCGCGTGAAGTGTCCTTGAACCCATTGGCCTACAGACAGACTAGATGATAACGTTGGGGACGTGTCACAATGGAACGATTTTCATTTGACCATTTTTTATGTCATGCATGAGTTTCAGTCAAGGCAGCTGTGTCCTTGTAAGACCAGACTTATTTATGAATTCTTAATGTTATATATCTTTACAACACAAGATCATGCTTTGAGAGCTGGTATTGGCTCCCTCCATTCCTGGAACTATTTGGCCGGAATATCACAAGGTAAGTTATTGCAGACGTTCTCTAGATTTTTATTGTATGACAATCTAAAAAAACTAAACCAGACTATGTCTACGCAATTTAATGAACAGAGTTTCCAGGCAAATAGAGGAATCTTTCAGGGTGTCATGTCTGCAAGCAACTCCATCCCCAGATCAAGCCGTCAGTCATCGTTACTCAACCAGCTACGCCCACGACGACCAGCCAAGCCCACGACGACCAGCCTCACCAGCCAGAATAGGACACTAACGCACTCGTCTTCCCCTAACAATTCCCCTGTACAACGTCTGGTTATGTCTACCTCATGGTGAGGTACTGTTCGCTTGGCGTACTGAGCAGCTCCCTCTCTCTTCCTGTTTCCACTGGGTTTTCCTCTTATGATTTTTGGATTACGTTTTTATCTCTCTGTTCTCCTGGTTTTGACCCTAGCCAGTCTAACCAGCTTTTACCTTAGGATTGTGTCTTTTTGTCCTGAAATCGTCTCTATTAAGCACACACCTTGCAAGTGGATCCCCCAAGTCAGTCAGATCCAATTTGAAAAAAAAAAAAAAAAATCCCCTCAATTGTATGGATTTTTTTTACACTTGGCAAGAGAAAGTGAGAGAGAGAGAGAAAGAGAGAGAGAGGGAGAAAAGCCCTTCATATCCCGGAGAAATATTCAGCACTTCATTTTCCACATTCTCTAAGAACACGTTAAATGTTTCATTTGCATGGAAACACGACCTTTATGAAAATATGAAAATGTGTGACATCACGGGACAACTTGATTCCATGAGGCTTGGCCTATCTCCACTGCTAGAGCACGGTGTCGAAACGCAACGACAGAAATACCTGTCTCCTCACATGGCCGCGGCGTCTTCTGCCCAAAGTTCTACAACACTGCTCCAGCAATGACATAACCAGCTACACTTTTCCAATTATAAGCCAGCACCTAGGAGGCAGCTGGAGGCGAACGCAGGCACGGCACTGCTGAAGGAGCGGCAGCGGAAGACGTCAGTGCACTGTTGAAAGAAAAGTTGTTCAGTGCTTCCGTTCTGTGCCATTTCTGTCAAGCTGGAACAGGAATGCAGGCATACGGTCTGCCGCTGTGTTCAAAACTCATTTGGCAAATCACACAAGCCGTCCGGATATATTCTTTTTTGTTGTTGTTGTTTTGTTGTTTCTTTCTTTCGCTTGCCAGCCTTGAAAATGCTCAGAACTTGTGTTGTTTATTCTTTTTTTTTCAGGCAGAGGCTTTTGCGAAGCAGAAGAAGACAGAGGAAGCGAGCAAGAGGCAAGGGTCGAGTCTATTGTGGGATGGAGAAGGGTTTTATCACCAGGTTATAAAGATATCACCAACAGACGTGTCTAGAGTAATGTGCACTTAGGGAGATGACTCATTCAGAAAGCTCTAAATGAGAATGAGCATATTCACACCATCTTTAAAAAAAATCTAAGTAAATGTTCGTTCTGGTTAGGTGCAAAATACCAACCAATTTACTCATCAAAAGATGAATGCTGACATAATCTTCTGCCCATTCAGACTTTTATCCACATAAAAATGTCAAACCTTGATGTGATTATTATTTACCAAACAAACAAACAAACAAATAAGTAAAATTGATCGACAGATCTCTCTCTCTCTCTCTCTCTCTCTCTCTCTCTCTCTCTCTCTCTTTCTCGGTGTGAAGTGGCTTTCGTGAAACCAGTAGCATGAACAAGCCCATTCACAGTAAATTATCACAATACCCAACCCAAGGCTGATAAAGGCTCACTTGCCTGTGCGTCAAAATATCTGGAAGACACCCAGCAAAGTTCAAATCACCTGTGAGGGAGCCTGGGTCTCAGGGGACAACAGACAGAACCATGGGAAAGTTTTCTTTTGCTGACATGCCTTCAGAAAGTGCAGAGGAAGATAATAATAGGCTTTGTCCTAGACACGGCTGGAGCAGGATGTTCCTTTCTGCTTTCCCTGAATAGATTTCCCACGCGCTATCCCTGAATGAGACCAACAGTTATTTACAATCTCAGCTCTGTACACATGCTGTTCAGTTAAACTGTGTGCTATATATTCTATGTGCATGGTAAAAAAAACTCAGTGTAATGCATACATATACGTACGTATATGATGGCTGGGTATTTGTGATGGCACTAGGGTGCATTAATATGTTGATACTAGGGTGCTCAATCTTGCTCCTGGTGATCTACCGTACAGAAGAGAGATTCAACACAACACAGCGAATAAAAAAAAAAAGAAAATTGCAAAGTTGAGAACACTTATACAACGCTTGACAGCTCAGGGTTGAAAAATGAACACTAAAGCTCATTTAAGTTTGCTGTTTTAAGATTCTAAAGATTTGCTGTCTGGCATTGTTTAGTCCCAATGCCAGTCTAATACCTCTGGCTCTGATATCCAGATGCTCACAAAGACTTTGACTAGTTGGCAACTCTGTTTGTTCTGTTCTTTGTAGTTTTGGAACTAATCCCTGCCTGGCAGCAGGTGTCCTGAAGAGTGGCCGGACACCACCGTGTTAGACGGCCCACATCCCATCTCGTTTCACGGCGGTTCACGTCTCAGTTCTGTGCTCGAAGCAGCAGGTACACAAAGGGTTTATGCAGTTTCTCGGCGCGCAGCGCCTGATTTATGCGCGCTAGGCCACCTGCTGGATCTGCACTCATTTCACCCGACTGGCCGGAGATAAACTGCAGTCCCTCTCAGGACACAGAGCAGCACCTCCGTGCCCTGCGGTCCCGAGTAATCAATCCCACCCAGGTGGCGTGAACGTGACTTCGTGGCTTCGCGGCTATTGGCTGGCGCCGCTAATGCGGCTCCTAATACCATATAAATGCAAAGTGAAAGGATTGATCTCATTGGCCGTCGTTATGTTCAGTTGCGCCACTACATCCAGAGAGCCCGAGGATGTGCGAACTTGTGTGGCAAATCAAAGTTTATCTTTACTGCTAGTGTTACAGGGAGTCTTATTCATTTAATATGAAAAACAACCTCCTTTGCAAGCGATTTGCAAGTGAGTGAATAAATACCAACCATGTCTGTTAAAATTGCAGATTTCTGCAGTAGGTTCTACATCAGTGAGACTAAATTGTGTCGATATGTGGCAGTGGTACTAAAAAAAGAAGCTATTACTCCACGTGAACATCTGGTGTGTTGTTGTTTTAAAGAACTCCTCTGGGGTTTGATGCGCCCTTCTCATACACGTGTGCGGCTCATAGAATAGAGGCAGACAGGTAGAGTCTGATCAAGAAGACAGACAGTCTGTCACTTAGGCAGACAGATAAACACACAGACGAGCAGGCAGAGCTAATCCAAGACACCCATGCTTACCGCACGGGAGTGGTTGGGGGAAAGATGGTTAAACCCTAGGGACAATACCAGCCCTACTGGTTGAAACACACAAATAACGATGAGTCAAAGTGGCCTGGGACAGAATGTGCACAAAGCATCCACAGGATTGGTGTTTTGGAATAACATGACTGTCATACCCAGTTGCAACTCATCCTTATAATGCAGGGGTGCACAGCATTGGCCCTAGTGGTCCACCACCCTGCAAAAAGTCCATCCCTATTCTAACACTCCTGATCCAGTTAAACAAGTCCTTCAGTAGCATCGTAATATTAGAGCCAGGTGTACTACATTAGAGTTGGAAATAAACTCTGAAGATCTCCAGGAGCAGGCTTGGGCACTCCTGCCATAATACATCTACCATTGAGAGTAAAAATGACCCATTTGCCCACTTTCCTAAAACTTTGCAATGTATTAATACTTATCACTGGGGGACCTGAATCCAGAACTGTATACTTACTCAGAAATTGTTGAATAAGGGCTCTAGGGAGCTAAGTACTGTTTTTGGTAGGACCTGGATCAGGTGACCTTTGCTAATTGAGGTACCCCAGCAAAAATTACCAGCATGTAAATGGGGGCTATAGCTAATGATGAGCACCAACTACTGCATAGGAAAAATGTGTGCCCTGTAACACCAGAATCTGTTTATTTAACATGGACCATGCTGTGTGTGTGTGTGTGTATTGTGTGTGCGCATTTAGAACGCGAGGGCCTGATCCAATCTGACAGACGCGGCGCAGGGCGCCACGAGTGACCCCGGCTACGGTCGAATGTGTAAATTCGGACGTCGCGGTTGTCGGCAGGAGGCATATAACAGAGTGTCAGCGTGGCACAATGGATGTGAGGGGGGGAGAAGGAGCAATCAGACTCCCTTCCCTCAGAGAGATGGAGAGTCCTCCCGCGTACACAAACAACTAATCAGGACTCGACACTGACGAATGGCCCATCCCACCCTGAAATCTATCAGAGAGGCCAGGATCTATCTTCCTCAGACCACTGACCAGCCAAAGTGGGGGTAATGGACAGCAGATAGGTAAATAGATCATTAATTGTGCATAATGTGCAATGGGGAAGTCTAAATCTCCCACCCCCCCCCCAAAAAAATCTTTACTGCCTCCCCTAATCCGGTTCTCTCATGGGGCAAGAATGAGTAAATGAAGCCCCGTCTCCCAGTGATCACTGGTCGCCCCCCCCCCCCCCCCCAAACTAACGAGTGACAAATTTACTGTGCCGTGTCTGACTCCTTCCTCGTGTCGAAAGTGTCAGGCTCGCTTAAATCTACGGCAGCATTTATTAGCGTGTTAATTAAAAAGAGCAGTGTAGATGTGGCATGATGGACTGTCTGAAGCAGTTCATCAGAACCCTGGCCTCACCTGAATCTGAAGCACACCAGCATGGGCATTAAAGCAGACTGTGTTTCATTACAAACTGCAGTTGGCTGAAATAATGCCCGGCAAGACACTTATAAAAACAATAATAATAATAATAATAGCATCAATATTATTAATACTCAATATTTATATTGTTATATTATTAATATTAAAATATTGATAATAATGATACTCTTAATAATAATAATGTACAGTACGTGTCTGCCTCACAATCAAGGATGTAAGTAGAAGATAAATCTAAGTGCAATGAACTAGATCAAACTGGGGCAAGCCGTTTGTAATGCAGAGATGGTGAAAGCAAACCAGGTGGAGGGGGAGAGGTTGTTAATGTTGCACAAAAAGGTGTGTTTGGACTTGAGCTTTGAGAGAGCAAAACTGGTGGTGTAGTGAGCTACTGCACTGGAGGAACTGGGATCCATGGGGGAGTGCTGGGTACAAGAGGAGCGTAGTGTCAGAGCACCTGGATGTGCACCTGCAAGGGTCTAAAAAGCGGAGTTGGGGTGAGTCGAAAGGGGAGTTGGGGTGAGTCCAAAGGGGAGTTGGGGTGAGTCGAAAGGGGAGTTGGGGTGAGTCGAAAGGGGAGTTGGGGTGAGTCAAAATGGGGGGTTGGGGTGAGTCGAAAGCGGAGTTGGGGTGAGTCAAAAGGGGAGTTGGGGTGAGTCGAAAGTGGAGTTGGGGTGAGTCCAAAGGGGAGTTGGGGTGAGTCCAAAGGGGAGTTGGGGTGAGTCGAAAGGGGAGTTGGGGTGAGTCAAAATGGGGGGTTGGGGTGAGTCGAAAGCGGAGTTGGGGTGAGTCAAAAGGGGAGTTGGGGTGAGTCGAAAGTGGAGTTGGGGTGAGTCAAAAGGGGAGTTGGGGTGAGTCGAAAGCGGAGTTGGGGTGAGTCAAAAGGGGAGTTGGGGTGAGTCGAAAGGGGAGTTGGGGTGAGTCAAAAGCGGAGTTGGGGTGAGTCGAAAGCGGAGTTGGGGTGAGTCAAAAGGGGAGTTGGGGTGAGTCGAAAGCGGAGTTGGGGTGAGTCGAAAGGGGAGTTGGGGTGAGTCCAAAGGGGAGTTGGGGTGAGTCGAAAGCAGAGTTGGGGTGAGTCAAAAGGGGAGTTGGGGTGAGTCGAAAGCGGAGTTGGGGTGAGTCAAAAGGGGAGTTGGGGTGAGTCGAAAGCGGAGTTGGGGTGAGTCCAAAGGGGAGTTGGGGTGAGTCCAAAGGGGAGTTGGGGTGAGTCGAAAGCGGAGTTGGGGTGAGTCAAAAGGGGAGTTGGGGTGAGTCGAAAGCGGAGTTGGGGTGAGTCGAAAGGGGAGTTGGGGTGAGTCCAAAGGGGAGTTGGGGTGAGTCGAAAGGGGAGTTGGGGTGAGTCGAAAGGGGAGTTGGGGTGAGACAAAAGGGGAAGGAGCGTGGAGTGTTTCATCAGTGATGATGAGTATATGGAACTGTCTGCAAGATAAAATGGGAGGCCAGGGTAGCCAATGGACACCAGGGATAATGTGAGCTCTCTTTTTTTTTTTTTTTTTTTGGTAAGGTTGATTAATTCAGCTGCAGAGTTCTGAAAATATTGTAGTTTGTGAAAAACTTTGGCAGGGAGGCCAACATAAAGTGAACTGCATTTATCAGGATGGGCAATAATGAAGTTATAGATAAGGATGTCAGTATTTTGAAGGCAGAGATGAACAATATTACACGGATAGAAGAACAGGTGCCTTAGGTGTGCAGTCGATGCCTGAGCGGAAGGGTAGGGTGGGGTCGAGTATGAGTCCAAGGTTACCGTGGGGCAGAAGAGGCGGGGCTTTCGGTGATGAGATGACACCGTTGACTTTCTTAAGGGCCGGCTTCATTTTGCTTGTCGCAGTTCGTTTTCAGTAAATTTGAAGATGTGAGGATGTCTTGTGAGCAGTTTATGAGTGAAATGGTTGGTAGAGGAGTAGAACGTGGGATGCTGACATAAATGATTTCATGGATATGAGGAGGAAGGCAGCAAGTAGATAAACAAAAGGAGACCAACAACAGAATCCTGGGGAACACCTTGCAGGAGACGGGCAGTATGAGATTTATGGTTGCGGAAGGAAATAATGTAATGTTTGCTTTTTTTATCAATTGACTTTGGAATCCTGTGTCTGGGCAAGAGAAACTCATCTAAATAAAATAGTATGTGCGTAATATGAACCAAAAGGTATATCAATCATGTTAATAAAAATCTGGCTGAACAATAAAATAGTAGCGCTTTAGTGACGCTGTTTTTCTGATAAATAATGTTGCATTTATCCCCTTATTTTTAGCCCCCATTAGAAGCATGAAAAAACTTTAAAAACCCTTTAAAATGATTTAGGATGCAGAGAAACAAGTTAAATGTAGAACTAAGACTTTGAATGTTCAAATGTCTAAGTCTGTATTTTGATGATGGAAAGGGTATTAAGAGAGCATTTGTTTTACAAGTAAGTTTGCAAGACAAAGAAGACGTGCATAAGATGGGAAGTGAAGATATTGAGAAGGAGCGATACTGTTGAAGATCTTCTTATTCCTCATTAACACAGATCTCATGGTTCTCACCAGCCAGCGTGAAGCCACACTCACATTTATTTATAGACGTGTGAAGCCACACTGCGCAACTTCACCTCTGTCTGCAAACTGTGCTGAAACAATTTGGAAAAATGTTAATCAACACTTATGTCATCGTCTCAGTTGCTCTCAATCCACATGTATTTGTTCCATGTCTTCTGAGTTCTGGATGAAAAAATGAAAAATAAATAAATAAAATTCTGATTTTAATACAAACTTTGATAGTCATGTTCATTCCCAGATTATTTTAAGTATTCTCTAACATTTTTTGTCAATGGCCAACTCTACTGAGAATCTGCATTCAGCAATCGGTATTCTGGAAATATCTCTTGCAAGCAATCAGTCAAACTCCGCCATCACCGTGAACTTTCCTCGCAAATTGTGACCTTGAATTCTTCTCTCCCTTTCCCCCAAATGTGACTAAACATATTATCAAGCCTTAAATGACGGATTCTGTGCAACCTTGCCTGTGTTCATTACCCCACGCTTTAAGGACGAATGATTGCCGTTGCTTAAGGCTTCTGTCCAAGTGAAGGACCCCATTTATCTCCCGCCATCTTGACAGGGCGCTCCTTATGCCAACCTTTATCTAGCCTCTCCTAGAACTCATCAGTTCTTTACTAAATAAGGTAGCAGGCGCAAGGCCTGATGGGAGGAATGGGAGGGATGAAGGATTGGGACAGAGGTGAATCATTGTTGGGATGTTTGCTGGTTTGTGTGTCAGTATTCGTAATGAAACTGGGGTCTAAGGGGCACAATGAATTTGAGCTGATAAGTGCTCCATCTATACCATTGCTCATATGCAGTGTTGTGGGCTAGAGATGATGTAGATGATGGGCCAGAGATCATATATATATATATATATATATATATATATATATATATATATATATAGTTCTGATCTAAATAAAAGCAGAACATATTTATGCAGATTTATTTTTGCTGTCTCTGAACTGTGACACTTCCCGTGGAACACCAGTGTGGCATGACTTCTACTCGGCAGCCCCACAAATATATCAGCATCACCTAAACACTCTTTCCCCAGTTTAGTAAATTAGGCAGATGCCATCACACCTACTTCAGATACAACAGTACAGAGAATCTTCATGCAGTCTAAACAACATACGGGGACATTAACAGCTAAGGCATCGCTGTCTACCGTTCAGTGAATAATAAAACATCTTTAGAATTTTTTTGTAGCCTATGTCTATTTTTTTTCTCGATAACATTGTCATGCAAGACAACTTTGGCTAAAGTCACATTTCTTACGTTTGGTTTCACATGATACACATATAAGCAGTGTACTGTTTAAGACTTTGGCACTGTAAACTGAGGAATTTTCATTTATAATGAGACTGTACTCAGTCCGAATTATCTGTACAACCTCCATCTGTCCGTTGTACTTGGTGTACGTTATATAAAAGGGCAGTTTCATTTAAAGTTGTGCGATGTATCTAACATGTTGCCATTCGGATATTTTACAATTATCAGTAAGCCTCTGACGGTTGTTTAAAAGACAGTTATCTTCATATCTGACAAGAAAATGAAATAGAGAAGTGGTATGAGTATTTAATGTTTTATGAAGATTCATGAAACTTTAATGAAGATTCTACTCTTCTCGCCCCAGTCATTGTACAGTTAGCGAGCTGGATATATAACTAGTTACCTGAGCTGCTTGAACAATTAAATGAAAGTCGCTGTTGAGTTTAATTCTTTTGCCAGTTCTATTCATGGTTTTATTTAATCAAACGTTTCCACCAACGGGCAAGATGCAAACCAACGTCTTTGCACCATGAGAAAATGTTAGACATGCGTAGACCTGAAAGAACTTTTTGATGCAGTTGGTATAATGTCATGATCATAACATCGTTTTAATGGCTTTATGGCAGCTATGTGGCTAGCTTACAGGTTTATATTTACATATTTTCATATTCAGTTGGAATTTGTTAGAGGAATGTGTAATCACACCGTTGTGTGTGCGTGGAGGGTAGAGGAGGGATGCTAGCTAGTTAACTAGCTAACATTGTCAAGTTTCTGAAAACAACAACTAAAAATAAACTTTCTCCACATGGCAAAAAAAAGCTACAACCATGTCAGACATTTCTTTTACTACAGGTGCAGTAAAAATAGAATGATTCATCACGTGAAATTCTTTACGCCTGCAAAGTATACAAAAAAGTTCACTAGTTAGCTAGCTGTCCTAGTGAAGTTATTGGTAGTTAAACAAAACTTTACAGACAGGTTTGACAGTGACAAGGTTTTATTTGGTAGTTAGTGAGAAAGTGTCAGCAACTTCTGTGACAAAACACACACACACACACACACACTCACACACACACACAAACAAACTCTGAAGGGGGGTGCACACTGGGTGGAGGTTGGATGGTAGCAGAAAATTAGTCACTCCTGATCTGGACTCTGTACTGGAAGAGGCAGGGAGAACACCGGTTAAGGTTTTGCAGTGGGATGTTGCCTGTTGTCTGTCCATGACTAATGGTGAATATGAGAACCTTTTCACTCTTTGTTTACACATGTAGCAAATGCACAAGTGCTGTGTAACAGCCTGTGGTAACTAACCCTGCTGCTGATGTTACTGGAGAATGTGCTCCGGTATTAGGCACACCTGCAACGGTCGCTACAGTGCAGTTCTGGGAAGACTCAGGAGTTCTCGCTGTTGGCCAAGTTTTCCTCCAGGCCTGCTGAATATTATTTTTAGTAAATGGATCCTACAGAGTGAGTGTGGCATTCTGGGAGTGTGTCATTTAGGGCATGCGAGTGTGTTGCTTCCATTGGGAAATGTATCTGACACTCACTGAACCACTCCTATTGATCAAAAGCAGTTCAGGGCTTAGCCGTGTCTGTATGTATGTGTGTGTAAGTGTGTGACAGACTAGGCACCTGGAACCCAGTTTATACAGTATTTCCTCCTTTCTCTTCCTCTTCCTCTCCCTCCTCTTCCTCCCTCCATGTGTCCCGATCGTCTGTTTCCTCTCCTCTGATCTTCTGCTGACCTACAAATGTTTCCACATTTGCCATGTTAAATACTGTGGCATCACTGAAGGGGACATGAGAGGGAAGCATGAACTTCCGGCAGAGATCTCCTTGGTGGGTGCAGGATGACGGGAGGTCGGAAGTGAATCCCATCCGTGGGTGAGGCCCACACGACAGTTGTGCGTGAAAGCCAGCCCAGTTTCCATGCATGGAAGAGCTTCCTAAAGAACATCATTTAATTTGTGTCTTTGACAGGCTTTAATAGTAATGTCAGCTCATATCGCCTAATATATGCTGGCTGAGTGAAAATAGCTTGATTAAAATGCCATATGTGTGCCTGGCAGTTTTGAGAAGCTATAAGGATGCATTAATGCTGGATTATGTATGCAGTTTAAAGACATGTTGTCTTAATAAGAGGTGTGCACTTTAAATAGTGTGTTTACCCCTCAATCCCTTCACATCTCCCATCTCTCCTCCTCTTCTCCTCACGGATGACCAGGAGAGAAGATGAGCAGCAATAAGGAACTGAAATTACAAGGTTGAAATGGAGCCCCATTTTCTCTCTCTCTCTTTTGTCTCCCTGTTTCTATAGCTCATTATTGGTCTTGATATGGACTTTTAAGACATTTAGGACATCCAATTTGCATCTTTCAAGCTTTACATAATCGTTCCATTTTGTCATTTATAGTACTTCTGTCAACAAATATTCGAAATTTGACTATACAATTGAATTGTTTAAAAACCCCGATATTAACAATCAATTGTTTGAAAAAAGCTGTGTGGGCCTCAGCCGTTGCACTGACTGTACTGCATGATGGACAGGAGTCGCACGACGGCTACGTACTGGGTAATATGCATTTATTTCTAATAGTGCATACTATTCTCATGATGTTCGTAGAACTACTTCCAAATGGGAATGTAACATTTTGGACACACTTTCCATTACAGCTGAACATCCCATGACCTTTGAACTTCACGACGGAAACATTTGAATTGATACACTGGGGTAAATTAAAGTGTCCATGAGCTTTTAAAGTTCATGTAGTAAAACGTGCTGTAAAAAGTTTTTAATCACAAAGATCAAAATGTCTTTATTAACAATGCATTTTAACAGTGTCGACAACCTAGAACAGTTAGCTAGGTAACTGCTATTCAAACAACATTGCTTCTGCTACTCAAATAACCAAAATCAAACCAAACCATTTTAGCACATTATCCTCTTTGGTTTTGGCACATATCACATACAAAAAAACAACAACAAAAACAAAAACAAAATAAAAAATAAACAAAGAATAATCGCCACACCGCTTTTAGATTACAGAATAATTGAATAATGGAAGAGTATTCGGTTACACATTAGACTTACACTTGAACACTGCTTCATTGGCATCCACCATGTTGTACTGCTTCGTTTGGCTTTAGAAACGTCCCGTGACATTGGTATCATGGGATTAAATAGGGTCCTGTGTTCACACATGTCCAACTTTCACCTAGAATTGTTTACAATTCGGGAACTTAAATTAGTAACTGTCAATACAAAGGTTTTGGACACACTAACTATCCTAGAAGTAGTATGTTTGGTATACTATTTAGTACAGAAGTGTGCAGTTGTTTATGTAGTCAACATCACTATTTTTGATTGAAAATGAAACATAGGTCAGGATGAAATGTGTGAATAATTCAGCAACAACCATGTGTTAACAATGTCAGAAATTTCACAACTTGACCTCAGAGAGAGTGATTAACCCTCTGTGCAATTTTGGTTATTAGATGGCAAAATTATGAAACCTCACAGTAAAGTTGTATGTGAGCTACAGTTGGCCTACCATTCCAGCACTAGCAACCTGAGGACACATCTCGGAAATATGCTCCCAAATGAGTATGGCTTGTTTTATGCTAGCTAGTTAGCTGGTGTTTTGGGAGTTCCTTTGTCAATATTATAAGTAACCTACTTTTCTACATTTTAAATTATAATTGTAATTTTAATTTTAATTTTAATTTTCTACATCTTTCTTGTAAATTATCCCTCTGGGTAAAATATATTTGTTGTCACATTTCTCAGAATTTTGTGCCTTAAATTTACTTAAACAAAAATACAAAATTGTAGGATACTGTAATGAAAGCTAGAACCAGAAGGTTCATGCATTGTTCTCAGGGAAAAAAACATCTACATAATGACTATATAACTAGATACTGGCTAGAGACAGAATTTTCCTGCTTCTGATGTTTTGATTATTTTCCATTTCAGGTCAAGGAAAAGTTAAGACATGTTTATTTTGAAATAAACATACCCGTACAAGTAGCCAGTTATGTCTCTCGCTGCATTTTATAAGTTTAACATAAATTTGTAATATTGCCAATTAATGGGCTGTTCCTGTTGCAATTTTCAGCACTTGTTCCGCCCTTGCCTACTTGTTTTAAGTTAAAGAATGTTAAATATTGCATTTAAAAGAAACTTGTATCCATTACTTGGCTTTGCTTAACTCTGAAACATGAGAGGTGGAGCTTTTGCCAAAAAAATAAACATTGAAGTTATCTGCTTTCAGCAAAAAACAAAACCCAAATTTATATAAAAATTTACTTTTGTAAGTTACCTGTATTTTGTTTCATTATTTTTACTTAATTAAAACAACCCAACAACAGTTGGTATTACTTGGCAGGCACACACACACACACACACACACAGAAAAACATGATTTATGAAAATTCATATATACAAATGGAGATATCTGAACCTACAGAATCTAGAATGTCTGATGGAATATATGGAGTGCGATGATCAGGATTCTTACCACACAGAAGACCAGCTTGGTTCATTTGTAAATTGCCTCCTACTCTGATGTCACATTTGCAAAGGTCACAATTGTGCTAACTCATAATAAACGATATGTGCAGCTCTGTGTGAGGCATGGATTCACGAGTGGGTCATGTACAGAGACATAACTGCTGGTTTGTCACCCTTGAGCGCAATGCAAGAAAACCTCTTTCTGACACTGCGATATAATCTTAAACTGGCACACACGTGTTTTAAGTCAGATTTGATTACTTCTTGCTGAGTGACGAGCAACTCTTAAATACCTCACGGTCCCAAATGTGGCATGATTTTTTACTACAGCTTAATTAGTGTTTCTCCAGTTCTGGCCGGGTCCCCAGGAGAGAGCAGGGAATCTTGTCAGCAGTGGCAAAATCACACAGGCGTTCTCTTTTTCTAGAACAGTCGGCTCGCCAGGCTTTGTTTATTGGCCGTTAGGAATTAATCAATGTCAGATGACTCTTAAGAGACAAAATAATGAGACAATGATAAAGTGCTCACAATTTGCTTGCAGTACATATACTGTGTGATATATATACATGCATGTATGTCTGTGAGATTTGCTTACCAGGTTACGTTTACCAAAACAAACATGGGAAATGTAGTCAAAGTGTGGTACTGAACGAAGCAGATATTTTATGGAGAGCCAGTGGTGTAATGAAGTACCTTCATTACAGAGAGCAGTGTGTAAAGTGTGCAAGCGTCCTCACACTGGGATTTCCATAAAGGACATGTATATAATTGGAATTATTTGTTACAATAACATCATATTGTGTGTTTCTTTTTGCATCTAGAATGGGCAAAATCTGTTTATCTGTTTAACTGTTTATATTTGTTTGTGTGTGTGGGCCACTTAAATTGCCAGGAAGAGCAAGGAGTTTTTCTCCCTTTGCACCCACTATCACTTTCCTCCTGTTTCCATCTCATTTTCTACAGTTATCTTCCTCTCCCGTGGGTCTAATTATCTGTAAACGAATCAGATCAAAGAAAGAGGGCAGTCTTGAAGTGTATTGGCTTGCAGAAGAAAACAGGATGAAAACGCCACACGTTTTGATAGACAGAGTGCGTGCGCGCGTGCGTGTGAGTGAGAGAGACAGGGAGAGAGTGAATGCACACGGCCCAATTTAAAAACCAGATTCCAACATGCCAGGATGTGCAGTGACAGTGGTGGTGGCAGTTCTCACATTGCTTCGCACCTGCTTCTTGTTTCTAATTATTTTTTCGTCGCTGTCCTAAATTTTGAGGGAAGGGAGAACAACTGCAATTATGTATGGAATGGAGGGAGGCTTCATTTTTATTAGTCTTAGCCTGACCACTGCAACCTGCATGGGTGTCATCTCACTTCTGATGATGAGTTTTCTACTTTTCTGGGAAAGATAGAGGGATTTGTGGAAATGTTATAGGGCTTCCGCAGCCAGAAACTGGTTTTCGTAAATACTGGGTCAATTTAGACACAATGTTAAAAATACAGTGAAGACACTGTGATTTAAATATCGAATTGCCTCGATCCGGGAACTGGCTACTTCTGTGACAGCACCACCTGACTTAGAAAAAGGCCAGCAGTGTCACATGGAGTGATCAGACCCTGCACACATTTCTAGCATGCTGATTATGGTTTGGATGCAGGATAAAGCTTTGACTGAAGGATATTTCATTTTATGTTATACGACTGCAGTGCTTCTAAACAAAACCCCTATTTTAGTGAACAGCACTGTTGTTGTTTGTCATCGCAATTACCTGTTACAGATTTGCAAAATAACTGATTTGTCACCTCATATAGCATGCATAAAGGAAACCAAGTTGAGAAAAAAGCAATTTAAGGGTATTTAATCACGAATACTTAAAGCTTGGTGTGCTTCTTGGAAATGTTCAGTTTGCAGTCGTTGTGATAGTCATTCCCAGCACTATAGAAGGTCATGCCTTGGCAGCTGCACAGCTGAATTCTTTCCTGTTCGTTTTCTTAGGCCGTTACTGGATGCCTTATGTAATATGTAGTTCCCTGGCTGAAAAAGGAAAAGTCACATAAGATGAGTTTGGTGGGAATGTAGATTACACAACTCGCAAGTTTGCAAGTTCAGGAATAGGGTGGAGATGTGGAGTCAAAAAACTTTTGTACTCCAAAGTTGCCTTACAAACACAAAACACCGTAAAAGAAATGATAGATAATCTGGAACATTACAGATAAAACAAAATACAATGTAAAATAATTAAAAAAATCATTTGCAATAAACGAAAGTAAAAATGCATACCAAACAGCAAACATTTCAATAGTAGAACACATGATCACAACAGATAATGTGTTTACCATTATCTGCTCTGACACCTAACCAGACATGAACTGTATGGTTTCAAGAGCACACAAGAACAAACTGGAGGCACTATACCCTGGTTTTTTGATGACAATCCCAGTAAAGCTACATCATGATAAAAGGTCATTCAGTGAGGACAGTTGTTTTACAAAATAGGCTAATATCTAATGATATATGTAAGTAAATGCATCAGATCTAAACTAAAACACACTGAAACAAAGAAAAGTCTCCTAGCAGACTTCTGATTATTTGATTAGTTAAAAAAAAATACAGTGATTACTTACTTAGGCTGTTGAATTCATCACCTAAAATGGATCTTTATAATTCAGCTGTAACTTCTGAGATTGGCCTTGTAGATGGTATTTGGGAATAAACATCTCTTCTTCTCCATCACTTTGGTGTGTGTGTGTGTGTGTGTGTGTGTGTGTGTGTGTGTGTGTGTGTGTGAGAGAGAGAGAGAGAGAGGGAATCGGTCAGAGTGAGGGAGGCTTCTGGTCAGGTTCTCCGTCATATCTAGATGGTCCTCTCGTGATATTGAGAGTATCTGCTTTTGTTAACTCCCTCCAGAACCCCTTAAAATCAAATTAAGGTCAAATTAATGTCAGGAAGTCTTACTAAATAACCTTTGAAATCAGGGCTGTATGCGTGTGGTAGTGTAGTGACGTGCAGATTCAGTCACCGTTGGACCATGTGGCATCTGTCAAAGGAAAAGTCCAAACTAATCAGAGCAGGTTCATCTCAGGGGAGGCACTGCCTTGTGTGGAGACGGAGCTGCTGATTCAGTTTGGATCTGCTAAGCCATGGTTACTTTTCCTGCCCCTCTGCTATTTTGTAATGTTCTTTACAGTGGTGTGAAAAAGTGTTTGCCCCCTTCCTGATATATATATATTTTTTGCATGTTTGTCACACTTAAATGTTTCAGATCAAACAAATTTAAATATTAGACAAAGATAACACAAGTAAACACAAAATGCAGTTTTTAAATGAAGGTTTTTATTATTAAGGGGGAAAAAAATCCAAACCTATATGGCGTTGTGTGAAAGAATGATTGCCCCCTAAACCTAATAACTGGTTGGGCAACCCTTAGCAGCAACAACTGCAATTAAGCTTTTGCGATTACTGGTAATGAGACTTTTACAGCGCTGTGGAGAATTTTGGCCAACTCATCTTTGCAGAGTTGTAATTCAGCCACATTAGAGGGTTTTCGAGCATGAACCGCCTTTTTTGAGGTCATGCCAAAGTCTTCATTTTGTTTTTCTTAAGTCATTCAGAGGTGGACTTGCTGGTGTTTTGGATCATTGTCCTGCTGCAGAACCCAAGCGTGCTTCAGCTTGAGGTCATGAACAGATGGCTAGACATTCTCCTTCAGGATTTTTTGGTAGACAACAGAATTCAACTTTTGTCTCATCAGTCCACAGAGTATTTTCCCAAAAAATACTGTTGCTGTGTTGATTTGTCCTGGTGTTTGGCTAGCTTGCTGTACTGGTTTGTCCTGGTGTTTTTGCTATTTTGCTGTGTTGGTTTGTCCAGGTGTTTGGCTAGTTTGCTGTGTTGGTTTGTCCTGGTGTTTGGCTAGTTCGCTGTGTTGGTTTGTCCTGGTGTTTGGCTAGTTCGCTGTGTTGGTTTGTCCTGGTGTTTTTGCTCTTTTGCTGTGTTGGTTTGTCCTGATGTTTGGCTAGTTTGCTGTGCTCTTCTCTGAGACATGCTGCAGCAGGGGTTTGCAGGACTGCAGTATTGGGCTTATCAGAGGAAGGGTTGGTGGTTTTTTTTTCTGCTCCTGACTGGTGGACCATTTGCACAGGGAGAGGAGTCGTTCAAACACTGGCAGTTGTAAAATACCCAGTTGAGTGGAAAATAAAGTATTTTTTACTTTACAGTTTTCAGTAAGGAGAGAGAGAGAGAGAGAGAGAGAGAGAGAGAGAGAGAGAATGTTAGCATATGAATTAAAACAACTAAAGCAGTCACTGAAGTGGTGCATTAAAGTTTTTTTTTCATAACACCTCAGTGGTGTTATTCATGCACGAAGTAAACTTTTCTTAGCATCAATGAATAATAAAATAATGATTCCCATGCTACACGATTGACCTAGTATATCATTTTTATCTCCTTAGTGTTGTTTTGTGTGTGTGTGTGTGTGTGTGTGTGTGAGAGAGAGAGAGAGAGAGAGAGAGAGAGAGAGAGAGAGAGAGAGAGAGAGAGAGAGAGAGAGAGAGAGAGACTCCAAATTAATGATGAAAGAACCTTTGGAAATATGCAACGCTATTTTCTTCTCTTCTGATTTAAGACTGTAACCGAGAGCTCATTATCTCAGACTAATTACTAGAGCAACTCTTACAACAGGCAAGCTGCTTATCTTTACTATAAATAAAGTCAGACATACCTAAAGAGAGGGGTTAGTGATATAAATACACTAAAGCCAAATATAACTGTGCCTCTGATTTCAAAATCTTTTTCTGTGGTGGTTCGGTGGAGATGAGTTTCTCCAGTGCATCAAGCCACTAAGATGCCGCTAAGATAAAAGCACGATTAGCAACATGATTGATCTGTATCACAAAACAACAATTGGTTGGTCCCAGAGTGAGAGTCTTCTGACCAGAAAGAAAAACAATTGTGCTAATATTGAAGGAATATGGATATGAATATGAATATAACTCAGAACTGCACCGCTAACATTGATCCACTGCTTTATTAATGGGCTTGTGTAACTGTCTGCATTGACAAGGTTCACATAGAGACCATTTTGTCTGCATTGACAGGGTTCACAAAAAGGTCATTTTGTCTACATTGACGGGTTTCACATAGAGGCCATTTTGTCTTCATTGATGGGTTTCACATAGAGGCCATTTTGTCTTCATTGACAGGGTTCACATAGAGGCCATTTTGCCTACACTGATAAGTTTCACATAGAGGCCATTTTGTCTGCATTGACAGATTTCATATAGCGGCCATTTTGTTTTCATTGACTATTTTGCATAGAGGCCATTTTGTCTGCATTGACAGGGTTCACATAGAGACTATTTTGTCTGCATTGACAGGTTTCACATAGAGGCCATTTTGTCTTCATTGACAGGGTTCACATAGAGACTATTTTGTCTGCATTGACAGGTTTCACATAGAGGCCATTTTGTCTGCATTGACAGGGTTCACATAGAGACTATTTTGTCTGCATTGACAGGTTTCACATAGAGGCCATTTTGTCTTCATTGACAGGGTTCACATAGAGACTATTTTGTCTGCAATGACAGGTTTCACATAGAGGCCATTTTGTCTTCATTGACAGGGTTTCACATAGAGGCCATTTTGTCTGCATTGACAGATTTCATATAGAGCCATTTTGTTTTCATTGACTAGTTTCACATAGAGGCCATTTTGTCTTCATTGACAGGGTTCACATGGAGGCCATTTTGTCTACACTGATAAGTTTCACATAGAGGCCATTTTGTCTTCATTGACAGGTTTCACATAGAGGCCATTTTGTCTTCATTGACAGATTTCATATAGAGGCCATTTTGTTTTCATTGACTAGTTTCACATAGAGGCCATTTTGTCTACATTGATAAGTTTCACATAGAGGTCATTTTGTCTTAATTGACAGGGTTCACATAGAGACCATTTTTTCTGCATTGACAGATTTCATATAGAGGTCATTTTGTTTTCATTGACTAGTTTCACATAGAGGGCATTTTGTCTTCATTGACAGGGTTCACATAGAGACCATTTTGTCTTCATTGACAGGGTTCACATAGAGGTCTTTTTGTCTACATTGATGTTTCACATAGAGGCCATTTTGTCTGCATTGACAGATTTCATATAGAGCCATTTAGTTTTCATTGACTAGTTTCACATAGAGGCCATTTTATCTTCATTGACAGGGTTCACATAGAGACCATTTTGTCTGCATTGACAGGTTTCACATGGAGGCCATTTTGTCAGCACTGATGTTTGTAAGATCTCCAAATTGATACACTGCTGCTTTAATAATGAAGACTTTTCTCCCTCACATGTATCTGTGGCGTAGCAGGATGTGGTTCTTGCTACACTGATGTAACTGCTAACTCCTGCTTGTGTGTGTGTGCTGCAGGAAGCCGTTGACGCATGTTACGGAGGATGACACTTCTAGGTTGCGTCCCTGAAGGAAACCTTTTGGAAAGAATCTGGGTCAAGTCTGAAAGTCTCTCGCTGTTCAACTGAAACCAGAGAATTGAATCTTTTTGAAAATGGCTTTAGAAAACAGAAATGACATGATTTTTTACTTCATGGTGGCACTTGACAGGGGTGTGTAGCAGGAGCTTTAACGATGGGATAGATTGGTGGCTGTGTTTCAGGTACCGTAATACACATGTAGCAGCAGCCAGGGCTTTAAGGTCCTGTTAGGTCCTTTTTGACATCTGCATCTTAAAAACTCTCTCATTCTTTCTGGGGGAATTTGAGAGGAGGATAAACACCCTAACTTTTTTTTAAATATGTTCTGGTTTTTTTCAAGTCTAAATCCTGAAAACACAAATACATACTGGTTCAATATCTTAGACTGTGTAAAGTTAGATTAAAAACATTTTAAAGATAATAAAACAAATGTTGGGTGTAAGGAGATGAAAGTCATGTTTAAACTTTGTAAACATGTAAATAAGGTACAGTTATGTGAGGTTTTAACCAGAATGCTCAAAATGCTCACAAAGATATATATAAATATGTGTGTGTGTGTGTTTGTCAACCTGCTCCGAGCAGATTCAACTATTATTTGTAAAGGAATACTTGGGACAGGGTTTTCTTTTCAGGATTGCTTCAGGTCTGGCTCACTTTTTAAATAACCGGCCCTGGAACTGTAGCACAGGCACAGGAAGTAAGTGTGTGTGTGTGTGTGTGTGTGTGTGTGTGTGAGATAGAGAAAGAGAGAGAAAGAGAGGGAGAGAGAGATAAATAGAGGGAGGCCTTTCTCACTGTCGACACATATTATGTAATCCCACACCCACTTGCATTCTGCTAGTGCCAGGTGCAGTATATGTTAAGATGCCGTCTTATCGTATAGCCTAGCAAAAGTGACTCAGACTGCTACCACACGTTTAACATTTAATGAGAATACCAGTCAACTGTCAGCGGTGTTTGTACTTCGTTTGTGTGTCATAAATTATTGATGGAGATGTTGTCGGGCCGTTAGATCAGGCTGTTCACCCGCCAGTGACCCGCCTGCCCGTCACCCTGCCTGGCCACACTGAACTGAGTTCCGGGGACGGACGATACTCCAAGTCAAGGAGGTGCCAGCCTGTCCCGGGTGGGACGCAGAATCCCCCGTGGGCACAGAGCGGACACCCACACCACGGCCCCCTCGCAGCCTTGTACTCCTGCTTCAGGAAATGAAGAGCTTGCGCAGAGCATGGAGGGTTTGAAGGCACTGCTGCTAGCTCCCAGCCTTCTGCGCCGCTGAGATCCGTAATGGCGGGAGACAGCGTGTGCACCTTGCCTGTGCTCCACAGCATGACTCCAGAACAAGTGTCCCTGTTGTTGACTTTTTAAAATGAAAAAACTTCATTATCTCATGTATATTCATCTCTTTCATGTATGATTGGTGTAGTTTGTAGGCAAAATGTATTTTTTTTTACTGTTGTCGGGTAATTTGTGCTGAGTCTTGGTTCTTGGACAATAATATTCTGTTCTATTATCCTATTCTGATTTAAAAAAAAAAAAATCGCACATTAAACCCTGAGGGACAGCAGTAGATTCTCCGTAGACAGTGTTAGAGCCTTATTCAAACTAAACTAAAAAATCCTAGCAAATCCGCTTAGCAGCATCTTGGTAAGTACCTACCTAAGTGAAGAACCGGAAGCACAGAGTCCTATGCTCTAGGGGTAATTATTTTGTTAAAAGGTTTTCATCTCATTACTACAAGTAGCCTAGTTTAATAAAACTGATTCTGAAACTTAAGTACTACTGAGATGAAAAATCGCCTACTTTTTCTTCGTGTGCTTATCTCTGTGTTTTCCAAGTATGCTAAAATATCAACTACTATTTATTATGACAACATATATAAAGTGGACTGGAGTCTGTTTGTGTGTGTGTGTGAGAGAGAGAGAGAGAGAGAGGGCGAGAGAGATGATCAAAATGTTGAAAACAGCAGTTTGCGGAAGTCTGCTGACAAATCCACACTGTCGGGCTGCGTCTGATAATTAGTGGTTTCAGCTCACTGGTTTGTGACATTGTTTGCTTTCCCGCCGGATTCGGGTTCTTGTGAGGGACTTTGATTTTGCTCCACAAAGCAAACTGGAATGGAAAAAACCACTCAGCTGAGAGGCAAATATCCACACATAAGTCCCTACTCTGAAACATGACTGACAGCATACGTTTACAGCTACCCACATTCTTAACATTCTTAACATAAATGTCTGATATGTATTTACAACTTGAATGTTATGTCTGATTTGCGTTTACCACTTGTATGTTATGTCTGATATGTGTTTACCACTGACGTTATGTCTGATATGTGTTTACCACTCGCATGTTATGTCCGATGTCTTAACCACTTTTATGTTA
>NC_137501.1:28202165-28212165 GCF_041902795.1 Electrophorus electricus | reverse complement strand
ATAATGGTGCCATTTTCATATCCCCATTGTGCCTGCAGAGAATATTTATCTTGGATTTCTTAATCATGCATCAATGATGACGAACTGTGCAGGGCAACAATCCGTTTCCCCAGTGGACGCTAGCAGGGGCACCACGCAGAGTCTTCTACAAAGCCTCTTGTTCATGACGACAGGGAGATTGCGCTGATAACGCAGGCAGAATCAGCGAGAGGAGAGTCGCCCGGGGAACCTTCTTGTTTAGGGGCGTAAGACATGGTTTTGGCGCCATGTTGGAAGATGAATAATCACCTCAAATCCTAATATTAATATCAGTTCAATCTGGAGGATCTGATTGATGTCTTGTGGTGATTGGATGATGCTGTAACTGTGTGTGTATGTGTGTGTGTGTGTGTGTTTCCTGATTAACAGACTCTTGAAGTGCTGCTTAAAAAAATAAATATATACACACACACAAGGCTGCACAGTGTGTGTGTGTAACCCAGGGGATGCACAGTATGTTTGTAAACCAGAGGGTACAGAGCATGTGTGTGTAAACCAGAGGATACAGAGCATGTGTGTGTAAACCAGAGGGTACAGAGCATGTGTGTGTAAACCAGAGGATACAGAGCATGTGTGTGTAAACCAGAGGATACAGAGCATGTGTGTGTAAACCAGAGGGTACAGAGCATGTGTGTGTAAACCAGAGGGTACAGAGCATGTGTGTGTAAACCAGAGGATACAGAGCATGTGTGTGTAAACCAGAGGATACAGAGCATGTGTGTGTAAACCAGAGGATACAGAGCATGTGTGTGTAAACCAGAGGGTACAGAGCATGTGTGTGTAAACCACAGGATACAGAGCATGTGTGTGTAAACCAGAGGGTACAGAGCATGTGTGTGTAAACCAGAGGGTACAGAGCATGTGTGTGTAAACCACAGGATACAGAGCATGTGTGTGTAAACCAGAGGGTACAGAGCATGTGTGTGTAAACCAGAGGATACAGAGCATGTGTGTGTAAACCAGAGGATACAGAGCATGTGTGTGTAAACCACAGGATACAGAGCATGTGTGTGTAAACCAGAGGGTACAGAGCATGTGTGTGTAAACCAGAGGATACAGAGCATGTGTGTGTAAACCAGAGGGTACAGAGCATGTGTGTGTAAACCAGAGGATACAGAGCATGTGTGTGTAAACCAGAGGATACAGAGCATGTGTGTGTAAACCAGAGGGTACAGAGCATGTGTGTGTAAACCAGAGGGTACAGAGCATGTGTGTGTAAACCAGAGGATACAGAGCATGTGTGTGTAAACCAGAGGATACAGAGCATGTGTGTGTAAACCAGAGGATACAGAGCATGTGTGTGTAAACCAGAGGGTACAGAGCATGTGTGTGTAAACCACAGGATACAGAGCATGTGTGTGTAAACCAGAGGGTACAGAGCATGTGTGTGTAAACCAGAGGGTACAGAGCATGTGTGTGTAAACCACAGGATACAGAGCATGTGTGTGTAAACCAGAGGGTACAGAGCATGTGTGTGTAAACCAGAGGATACAGAGCATGTGTGTGTAAACCAGAGGATACAGAGCATGTGTGTGTAAACCACAGGATACAGAGCATGTGTGTGTAAACCAGAGGGTACAGAGCATGTGTGTGTAAACCAGAGGATACAGAGCATGTGTGTGTAAACCAGAGGATACAGAGCATGTGTGTGTAAACCAGAGGGTACATGGTGTGTGTAAACCAGAGGATACAGAGCATGTGTGTGTAAACCAGAGGATACAGAGCATGTGTGTGTAAACCAGAGGGTACATGGTGTGTGTAAACCAGAGGATACAGAGCATGTGTGTGTAAACCAGAGGGTACAGAGCATGTGTGCGTAAACCAGAGGATACAGAGCATGTGTGTGTAAACCAGAGGGTACAGAGCATGTGTGTGTAAACCAGAGGGTACATGGTGTGTGTAAACCAGAGGATACAGAGCATGTGTGTGTAAACCAGAGGGTACAGAGCATGTGTGTGTAAACCAGAGGATACAGAGCATGTGTGTGTAAACCAGAGGATACAGAGCATGTGTGTGTAAACCAGAGGATACAGAGCATGTGTGTGTAAACCAGAGGGTACACGGTGTGTGTAAACAGATGTAAACCTGTCTTTACTGTCAGTGCAGCTGGACGTATCTGTCAAAGTTAAACCACAGTTCAACCTCCTGGTGTCAACTCCCACGCTCTCTATAGTGCTGTGTGTGGACACAGAAACTGCTGTAATTCCATAATGATGAAACATGAACACCGCAGAAAAATACCCATAAAAAAAACCAAACAAAACCCAAGACTATTACTTGTTTGCCTTATATTCATATTACAGAAATTAGTCTCTAAAAATCCATTGTTCATTTTGTCAGGGATGTTATTCGTGCTCAAAAGCCTTTATGTGGACTAAAACGGTTCCTCTTGGTAAGCATTTGTGAGAGATATCAGATCAGATAGATAAAGATCAGCTGCTTCTCATGTCCTGGGTACAGGAGGTGACTGGTGGGAAATATTTGGTACATTGCATAGAAGCTTCCTGCTTGTTGAGGTTCACATTTGAGGTTGAAGTGCCCGGCAACAAACAGGGCAACGCAGGTTTGCGAGCAGCCAATCAGAAGTGACTGTCAGCTCCGTTGCCACCACCATCATCATCGTCGTCGCTCCATGGTGAAAGAGATGCTGTCTATAATGGAAGGGTTATTGCTAGCATCGGTGGACGTAGATCACAATGGAGCTGACTGTTCAACACTGTTGAGAGTAAATGTTACCAAAAGTATTGCAATACTATACCTAATTTTCATGAAGCATGATATGCAATATGGTGTTTAGGTTTGCTGATTAAATTGGACACAATGCACCTGCAACACAATAGTTCAGTAATGTCACGTTGTAAGAACGCGTGTGAATGAAATAATGTTTGTCCCAGGATATACTAAGAAAAGCTCATTTTCCCAATTTATCGTGATAACGATCATATATCAGCATGCTGTCCTGTGCTTTTTGAAATGATTTCATGGCAGTACCTTCAAATAAAATGCCATTAACCAATGCCGTAACCACCGTAATGCAATGGTTGTATACAGCATGTATTGCATACTGTACTGTATATACATAACATGCTATTGTGCTGACAGTGTCTCAGAGCTGGGACGTAGTGTACCCAGTTCCTGCAGGAGTTCTGCGGTTCTCCTTGGTCTTCTACGCCGTATTCTCTTTGCTCCAATACACCTGATTCAGCTTGTCAGCTTCTAGAAAAGGCGGCACGATACGGATTAAGGAAATTTTGTGTGGTGATTATGTTGCTGTATATTGGGGTATGCTTTACTGTATAATAAAACGCTGCACCCCGTCATGTGACGTGGTTAAGGAATGGCCCATATCTGTATCCGTTTGCTGGATAACGCGAATGCTCTGAGCTATCAAAACATGCACAGAACACTCATCTGGAATGTGGAATGTCTCAGATTGACTGGGATACTTGTGTCTGCTTCAAATGTCCTGTTTCTCAGGAAATCTTGTACACTTAACTACAATGTTGAATATCTCTAAATCTTTTACTACAGTACACTGCAGTTACAGTCCTGGAATCTTCTTTATATATATATATATATATATATATATATATATATATATATATATATATATATATATATATATATATATATATATATATATATATATAAAGAAGATTCCAGGACTGCAGTGTACTGTAGTAAAAGATACAGTACACAGTACACTACACTACAGTATACAGTACACTACAGTTACAGTCCTGGAATCTTCTTTATATACATATATATATATATATATATATATATATATATATATATATATATATATATATATATATATATATATATACATATATATAAAGAAGATTCCAGGACTGCAGTGTACTGTAGTAAAAGATATATATATATATATATACACAGATATACACATATATATACACACATACATGCATATATACATATATATAAAGAAGATTCCAGGACTGCAGTGTACTGTAGTAAAAGATATATATATATATATATACACAGGGTTCTCACTAACTACTTTTGTAATATGTCGCATATTACAACATTCTGCAATATCACTGCTGTAAAGGCCAAGCACTATGTTAACAATTAGCAAGTGATATTCTGTACAGTACTAGTGTGGACCCCCGATGGCTGAGAAGCGCATTTAAAATGGCCTGTCAGCTGGTTGCCTTGTAACCTGCTTAGGGTAGTGTAAGCAAGGCAAGCCAACAGCACCGAGACCTGCAGTAACTGCTCACGCCAAACCAGGCTGACAGCTGCAGCCCTGGGCACCCGTCTCAGTCTGACAGCCGTGTGGGAATCGATGGAGATGAGCTTCAGTGATCTGCATGTTCCGTGTCTCCTCCAAGAAACTTTAATGTGAGGATTCCGGTCGGTTTGGAAAGTAATGCTGCAAGTTTTCCTTGTTTTTTTTTTGTTTAGGCAGGGAATAAATCCTGCTAGTTTACTTGCATTACTTGTCTGGTATCCACAGCGAGATTCTGTCAGCTGCACATTTACTGGTGAGCGGGAATGCTATTTTTGTCTGTGGTTAGAATATCTATAGTTCTGCTTTGCAAAAAAAAAAAAAAAAACCCAAACAAATAACAACAACAACAACAAAACAAAATACAAAAAAGGGAACCAGTGTTACCTGGTTGTTGTGATGGGATTTATTACTGATGTGGTGTCAAAATGTGAGAATGGGCTTTTAAAATGACACAGGCTAAGCAGCGAATCTGGAACAAAGAGCAAGTAAAACAAAGGCAAAAGACAAGAAGAGTGGAAAACTGAGAGGTAGGAGGAATGGAGAAGGAGAAAGAGAGAGTGAGAGAGAGAGAGATGCAGTTGGGATAAAACTAGCTTGTCAGCAGAAAGAGCCCAGCTCCTTGGAGTACAGCTGGAAGGAATGGTGGAGCACATGCTAAGAAAAGTACGAGAGAGAGAGAGAGAGAGAGAGAGAGAGAGCGAGAGAGAGAGAAGTGTGTGTTAATGAATGGGTCTTGGAGTTCTCTAGGTGCATGTGGAACTGAAATGCTTACTTGCTGGTGATGAATGGTAGCCAGGCCATAATGGGTACCAAAGGGACCACGGCTATGCAGAACCTTTTTATAGAATAACCCTGATAGATAGATAGAGGGAAAAGGAGAGAGAGAGAGAGAGAGAGAGAGCGAGGGAGAGAGAGAGAAAGAGAGAGAGAGAGAGCGAGGGAGAGGGGGTCTCCGATACTGCGCTACCTCCGGAAGTAGGTCTCAGATAGTCACCAAATGCCTTATATTATCTTTTTTTTTTTTTCGGGGGGGTATTTTCACGTAATTTATTTTTATGTTGTGTATTACCGTCTTTATAAATAAGAGCAGAAGAGAAGGTGGAGGACATGCCTGCTGAATCTCAGAATTTACAGTGCAGTATTTAGAATGATCAGTTATGTGTAATCCCTTCTATAGTAATTAGTCAGGAAAGTTGGTGTAATTTGCCCAGGGTAGCCTGACAGCATTCGTGTTGTTTTGTATGAAACTTATTTATGGTAAGAACTGTAATAAAATGTTAATGGGTTATATTTAGTTTATTCTGTAGTGTTTAGTTATGATGTACTTTTTACTAATGTCTGAGGATGGGTGTGTGGGTATGTGTGTTTGACATACATGGTTTATAAGTTACATATTTAGAGTTTAGAGTGTTAAAACTTTAAATCAGTGTCTAAAATCAATACCTCCCCTCCTAACAGGGTAGATCGAGTCCACTAGGGAAAGAGACACAAAATAGGCAGAAGACATCTTACATACACACACACACACACACACACACACACACACACACACACACACACACACACACACACACACACACGTGGCAAAGTACTATGTGCACATACTCAGATTCTGTCCTATCCCTAATGAATTTGCAATTCATTGAATGTGCACACCACTGGATACCTGAACTGGATCCCTCCAGCTGGAAGAAACAGACAAACATTCATTTACACACACACACACACACACACACACACACACACACACACACACACACACACACACACACACACACACACACAGACTGCTTGGCTCTGTGGGACTATTATAATGAAGATTAATTAGAAATAAGATATTTTGGTATTAGACATGGAAGAGATCACCCAGTGCCAAGTAACAGCAGAATTAGAATATTAGTGTTTTTAGAGATGAGTTGTGTGTGTGTGTGTGTGTGTGTGTGTGTTCAGAGTCTATTCTTATTTCAGTGCATTTCCCAGTGTGCCCATCTGGCTGGTTGCAGACCTTGTGTGTGAGGGGCTTCTGAACACACTGATTTGGTAGCTTACACTTGTAAGTGTATGACCGCAATGCATACAGTTCCTCATCTAATATTCATGAGTCTTTTTGTTCTACACATTACCTATTCCTCAGGGTGCATCCCTGTCTCCTATTACAATCCATTTGACTTTAAAACAACTTTGACTTCTTCTGCGTGTGTGTGTGTATGCGCACGTGCACGTGTGCGTGTTGGAGAGACTGAGGTTGAACGTAAAACAATATCTCTTCTGGCTTCTTCTAAATAAATAGCCATCTTTTCAGTCACAAAGAGATACAAGGATGGCTCTCTCTCTCTCTTTCACACCCACACCCACACCCCCCCCCCCCCCCCCACACACACACACACACAGACACACACACACACACGCACACACTTGCTTAGTCCACTTCTCATACATCTCAGTAAAATTTTGTCTTTAATTCTAAGGACTGGGTTCTCAAGGATATTCTGACTTGAAAATAATGACAAACGTAGTGAATTTATACTAAAACATCTCATGAATGAATAATTGCACCCATTAATGATGTTTCTGGGATGATATTGTTCTGGCAGGTTATAAAGACGAGGACACTAAAGGTATTTTTTTTAACAGAATGTGTTTACTGAAGCAGTACTAACAGACTGTTATGCAGTGAGGGCCACATTTTTGCAATATTGTACAATATTGTAAAGTCAGACATGATATCATTAAAAACCTCACCATCTTCCAGTATTGTGTGTGTGTGTTGTGTGTGTGTGTGTGTGTGTGTGTGTGTGTGTGTGTGTGTGTGTGTGTGTGTGTGTGTATCTATGCACTTAAGGCATTTAATGAACTGTTCACAGAATGCCCTGTTAGTGACAATATAGAACAGTGGTGCCAAACTCAGAGGGGCAGTACTGCAAATGACAATACCGCTATAATGATCAGAAAATGACTACAGAGGAGTCCCATACAGGGCAGTGAAATTCCCGTTCTAAAACACCTACTGAATTACCAGATGAGTTGAACTGGATGTGCCTGAATGGACATGCTAAAATGACTAGCAATGAAGCAAAACTACTAGCCAATAGTTAGTGAGATGCTAATTTGGTCAGCGATGAAGGAGAGCTACTAGCCAATAGTTAGTGAGATGCTAATTTGGCTAGTGATGAAGGAGAGCTACTAGCCAATAGTTAGTGAGGTGCTAATTTGGCCAGCGATGAAGGAGAGCTACTAGCCAATAGTTAGTGACGTGCTAATTTGGCCAGCGATGAAGGAGAGCTACTAGCCAATAGTTAGTGAGATGCTAATTTGGTCAGCGATGAAGGAGAGCTACTAGCCAATAGTTAGTGAGATGCTAATTTGGCTAGCGATGAAGGAGAGCTACTAGCCAATAGTTAGTGAGATGCTAATTTGGCCAGCGATGAAGGAGAGCTACTAGCCAATAGTTAGTGACGTGCTAATTTGGCCAGCGATGAAGGAGAGCTACTAGCCAATAGTTAGTGACGTGCTAATTTGGCCAGCGATGAAGGAGAGCTACTAGCCAATAGTTAGTGAGATGCTAATTTGGTCAGCGATGAAGGAGAGCTACTAGCCAATAGTTAGTGAGATGCTAATTTGGCTAGCGATGAAGGAGAGCTACTAGCCAATAGTTAGTGAGATGCTAATTTGGCTAGCGATGAAGGCACCCTAAATGGGTGGTGGTGGCTCTGTGGTTAAGGTGCTTGACTTGTGACTGGGCAGTTATTGGTTTGAGCCCTGCCTCTGCCCAGTTGCTGCTCATGGGCCCTGAGTGAGGGCCTTATCCCTCTGTTGCTTCTGTCTATGCTTGGCAGCATCCTAGCCCACACCTGTTGACTGTGTGGCAGGCACTACTGTGTGTGTGAAGCAGAGCTGGTTGTTACTGAGATTCTATTTACATAATGAATATTCTTTTTTTTCTTCTTCTATGTTTACTACCTTTTGCTTTGACTTGTGTTACTTTAAAGTGACAGTTTGACCACTGATGATAACACGCTTTGTCTGCTAGCTGATCATGAAAACAATCTGATATCATGGCCTGTTATAAAATTATCTACTTATTTTTTTTCCCCGTTTATGCCTTTTCATTTTTTTCCGCTGTAGAGTTATTGTTTTTCACAGTTTATTCTTTATTTCTTTGTTCCTTAACAATACTCATGCTGAAGTCCTGCATGAGAGCAGCTCCAGGGGTTGCAGTGTGAAACCTGACCAATGGCAGCGAACACGGACGCAGAAAAGGCACACAGCAAAACACACCGCCCGTCTCTCTAGGGTTGCTGAGCATTTAAAGTCTGTGGAAAGAGTGTGTCCACTGAAAAGGCATTCTATGAGTAGCAGAGCTTTGGGAGGGCTTTGGGTATCTCAGCCTGAGGAGTAGCCAGTCTGTAGTCACATATGTTCTACCATCCAGCTGCAGTTTAATACAGAGGGTGCAGTGAATGTTGAATCAATTTATGACTGTGAATTGCACCACAAATCATGTACTGAAGGAAATGGTGACCTGACAAATGTTTAGTTCTACTCAGAAATGTCAATGTCTGCTTTTCTTTATATGGTATATGATGTGGTTGGTATAATGTGGTGGGTAACAACGCTTGTGGGGAGCTGGGGTTCAGTCCCCGTCTGGGCAAGTGCTCTATGCTACACCAGTAAGAGTCCTTGGGAAAGACTCCTAACACTACACTCTTCTACCTCTGAAACAGGCCTGGAAATCGTACGTCACTCTGGACAAGAGCAGCTGCCAAATGTGTAAAAATGCTAGAATTTGCCTGAGCGTATTTAACTGAGTGAGTGCTTGTGGGATGTTTACAGCTTACGTTTGCTCCACAGGTGAAGCCGTTGTCAGGCAGGTCTGCATAAAATTGGCCATTGTTACGGAACAAAGAAATAAAGAACATGTGGAACAAGCTTTGCACAAAGTAGAAAAAAATTCAAAATAATTCAATTAAAAGAAAAATGTAGCTACATTTCTAACAGGCCCTGATATCAGATTGTTTTCATGGAGGGAATGGTAGAGACTGACAATCAGAATCTGTAGGAGCATTTGGAGGTTTGAGAATCAACAATTAGTAAACAAATTGCACTCTTCTATTAAAAGTTCCCATGTTCAGTGTGTGTACTGTAGGTGTTTCTGATGTAGTGCTTAGTAAGTGTGTGAATAATGTGCTTTTTGAAAATCTTGACATGTAAGCTCTAACTCCGTTAACGTTGATGGGCAGGTACAAACCTTCCTAGTACACACTGAAATATGACTGGGCATATTTGGGAAGCATTTAGTGAAGAAAAGAGTATCTGGGTCACTGTCTGATCTTAGATGTTTAGGTGAAGATATTTAGGTTACATATAAAAGCTGAAGGTTGAAATCGTCGTGACGGTATGACAGCTGCTTCACCACTGCTGTGAGTTCCCTGACAGAGAACAATGTCGAAGTTCACTCACGGCCCTTCTTCGCTGCAGTTTGGTAAACCTCGGTGCGATTTCGGTGTGATTCCTGTCTGTCCAAATGCTGACAAATGAAATGACCCAGTTCCAAAACGTATCTGTGAACTGTGTGAACAGCTTAGCATGTGGACTAACTTAATCGCAATCCCCTATATTTTGTTCTTGTAAAAAAGCACGGTGCTGTAATATAGACCCTACTGCTTTAAGCCTGAGGTTGCTTTCTGTCGCACCTATTTTACA
>NC_137501.1:28147165-28197165 GCF_041902795.1 Electrophorus electricus | reverse complement strand
TTACAGTGGCACAATAGTGTTGCAACACCAGCGGATGAGCACTGGAAAATCATTGTTCGTGACTCACTGAGACGGTTTGTTTTCTTCCAGTTCTGCAGTTGATGATGATTTGACACTGGGGTGTTTTGTATGTGTGTGTGTGTGTGTGTGTGTGTGTGTGTGTGTGTGTGTGTCTGTTTCTGTCCCTGTCTGTCTGTCTGTCTGTCTGTCTGTCTGCCTGTCTGTCTGTCTGTCTGTCTGTCTGTCTGTCTTTGGTCTTTGTAAAGTATCTTCCTGTCACTCCAGCAAAAAGAATCCCTGCTCCCCTCAAACACAACACGTCAGCAGTAGCAGTCCATGTTCATTTTCTTCCAATCCTTAGTCATTATTTGAATGCTATGGACCAATCAGAAGTACAATAACATCTATTCCAGAAGACATTTAAAGCTTCTTGGTGTTTCATGTCAGATGCCACGGCAGCTAGGAGATCTGAAATAGTTTGTTTGTTAGTTTATACACTGCTACATGCAATTGTGCAGTTTTAATTTAGATAACTGTATACAAACACAGTCACACAGGCTCCTCCAGACCAGCGAATGGCGAGAGTTGAGACACATAGAATCAAGCACGGGTGTCTGCAGCCACGCTTACCCACAAACACCAGCCACTCAACACAACACACACAGTACCGGGCAAACGACTTACCTGACTGAAAGTGTGTGTCACATAAAGACAAGGTCACCCCCTGCCCCCAAATGAAATCCTGTCTAAGTACAACCAAGCAAAAATGAACATTAAAGGTTGTCATTTGTTTCTAACTCATATGTTATAGCGTGACACTTCCGAACATAATTCTGTGAGTGACCCAAAGGCCTTATTATATATATATTTTTAAATAGATGCTTTATTTCTCTCTTTATTCTTGTCATCATGATTTATTACTGAGCTACCCATGCGCTTTGGCCAATTGTATCATTTTAATTCTTTTTAGGGTCAAGTTATGTAGAGTTAGCTGCCGATAATCATTTTTGTTAATCCTTTTTTGTCTAATCACATATGTGGGGAAAAATAAATCAAGATGAAACCCAAACAAGAAATGTATTCTGATTTATTCTGAGTCGTCTTAATGCATGAGTAAACTGATTATACCGGCACGGATAACATCATTGACATTGATCTTCTGAAGTCTCCCTGTTAATTATTAATCATTGAATCTATACAAATTCAGTTAGGCAGTCTTCAAATACACTCTAAGCCTTATAAATAATAACTTTATTTATTTATTTAGTTTGGAAGACTTTCATTCATCCATCCATTATAGCTAAGAATAGAGGAATTAATGTAACTTGTTTGTTTGACTGGAAAGTGTTTGCCTTAATGCCCCAAAACCTCTACGCAAAATTTAAATTCATGGTATTTACTTCTGCCAGACGTATCACTGACTCATCCCAAAAGGACTTTTGGTTTTCTTTCTTTTTCGTTTTTTCTGTTGTTATATGAGGTGCAAATGCATTATTCAGTCTGCAGGAGGCACACAACTAAATATAAGCAGATTAAAATTTGAACATCAGAGATCTCAAATACATCTCAAAGGGAATCACCGATGTAACCCAGTTTTAGGGTGTTTTTCTTTCCGTGTGTAGGAGACGACGCATTGTAGGACTCGCGGATGTGAGGAGTTGCGTCTTTAGGAAGCCGTGGACTGGCGCAGTTCAAGAGGAAGTGCAGGGAGTAGTGCTGGTCCAGAAAAACTCCACTGCTGCTCTGACATTTCGCGTTTCCTGGTTGGCCCTTGACTGTGATCAACAGTACTGGATGTTTCTTTTCCTTTCATGATATAATCAGGTTTTTGATGTATTTATTTATGGTCATTAGATCTTAAGTCCTTTGTCGGGACCCCTGTAAATGTAGAAAAAAAAAAACGTGAATGTCTCCAGGCCTCCAAAACTTAACTCTTTAATATTGCCAAGCATATTTAATACAAAAATGACGTCCCCCAACAGGGTGTGTAGTCCGCGGTTGTTTAGCGAACTGAAACCATTTGCAAAATGTAACTATTTATAATAAATTTGAGTATATATTTATTGTGATGAGTGAGAAAATAGATTAATAATGAATATATTTTATGAATTTATGACTTTTAGTTTCTTTACATTTTCTAGCTTACGAGCGTTATCTGAGATTTTCCACAGTAGGCTGCAAAACTTCCTTCAAATTTTCCCCTTTAATTATTGATGGCAAACTTGTGAATAATCGAATCTGTGAAACTGAAACTTTGAAAAAAGTCAAGGCTGGATCGTAAACCATGGTTTACAGCTGGAAGTCAAGGCTGGATCGTAAACCGTGGTTTACAGCTGGAAGCTGGAGAGTCCTGATAGGATCCTGCAAGTTGAGGAGCAGCTGGGTAAATGTTGGCGTGTCACTTCTGTTTTTCCTGAATCAGCCAGCGAGACGTCTTCTCAAGCACTGGCTCGGTGGCAGGCCAAAAAGGAGCCCGGTCCTGTCAAAGCCTGTCTGCGTGACACAGGACACGGGACCTGTGATGGAGAGGAGGACAGGAATCATCAGGGGAGCCCGGAACGAGACGATGGATCTCCTCGCAATCTCCTCGCGTCTTTTCAGAGCCGAATCCAAATAAAGATTCCACTCTGCCCTCCCCACGCCTCAGTGTCTGTCTAATCTCAGGCTGACAATAGCAAAAGGGCACAGAATCAGAGAGAGAGAGAAGAGAAGGGGAAAGACGAGGATGAATTGAAAGAAAGAGTGAGAGAGCCACTAAGTGTCATGCCGAAATGGCCACACACGCAGTGAAAGGAAGCCAGCGGATCAGCCCGAAGCCATCAGCTGCCCAGACCAAGCAGAGACGGGGATGAAAGGGGAGAACCGGAGAATGTCTCCCTCTAATCCCACTGCTCGGGGTGCGCTCTGATCTGCGTGGCCCTGGGTGCGCTCCGATCCGGTTGGCTTCCCTCACGTACCCACGGGACAACTCTAAAGTAGACTACGCCCAGAGTGTGTGTCAGGAATGATTATCATGTCGAACAATGGCCCTTTACCTACAATCCCGTTTGCTGTTAAATGGGAAGTTGGCGTGACACATTGATAAAATAGGTAGGCATCTGTTTTAAACCATTTTAAATCAATAAATTGCCAAACAATTCTCTGCATAATCAACTCAGTGATCCCAGTTAGGTGGAGCCAGTAGCTTTGGTACTTTGTTTAATAGAAAATACTGACAATTTTTGTTTGTTTGTTTATTTGTATGTTTTAAGTTTAAGATTCAGTGCTTTTTTTTAAGTATGATTTTATATTCAATTTCTTCTTGCTAATAGCAAACCAACAGGATCGTGTGCCTTGTTCAATTGCATCACGCAATAGCACTAATGACACAGTGAGCACGGAATGTTCTGGAAGTGGTACCAGGTTCTGTCAAAAGTCATAACCCTGCTTTTATGGTAATTAAGCAGAACAAGATAATGAACTCTAAGCGAATCAAAGGCTCTGTGTTTAGTTAATGGCATGCTGGGAGGGATGTACACCAAATCAACATAACTGCTAGTTAAAAACTGATTTAAAACTGATGCTTGGTAACATTAGATAAAACAATAGATGGGAGTTTATGGGAGAAAAGGCTTTCGGTATGTTAGTGGGGCAAATGGAAAACCATCATGGCAACACTATAACTCAGCATGGGCTGTGGGCACGGTTATCCAGCCCTGTGCTCCTGTAAGAATGTACTCTACCTCCTGTATTGGGCAATCTTGACTTTTGGCTCAAGTTACCTGGCTAATTTTGAAACTGCTTTGTGAAGTACTCTGCTGGGTCTCCTGATCTGTATGCACCCCACAGTTCCAGGGATTGAAAAGAAAGTTGTGGACGTATGTGTTCGGAATGCCTTCATATCAACTAGTGGTGTTTCCACGGTGAATAAGTCCACGTCTTGATTGGTCGGCAGTACATTGTGCTGTGAGTGCATTGTGGATGTGCTGTGATTTGGTCTATGAGACGTGGCAGGATTTTCTGGATTTTCTGTCATCATTTCCAAACAGTTGACAAATGTAAACATAGGGTTCAAACCCACATTGGGATTCAGTGAAGTGACTGAAATAGGTTGTTTTAGACACCCTGCCACACCCTGACTGTCAGTCCGTCAGTGCCTGGATCATGCACGTAATGCTTTGTAATGCAAGTTATAGATGGAGCTATCACAAAACAAAAACTATGGTTCGTACAGACAGCCATATACCAAAACAGAATAATATTGCATGGCATGTGTGTGTGTGTGTGTGTGTGTGTGTGTGTGATATTGGACGGAAGAGGCATATGGCTAGTATAGTATCAAAATCATTCTGACTCCCCAAAAGGGAAGTGTGTTTGTGCCTGTGTGTGAAAGTGAGAGAGAGAGTGCACATGCATTTCTGAGACCTTTATTTACTTGTATTTATAGGTGATTTTCACTCTGAGAAGTGATAAACCAGTGGCAATTGGGAAGGTGCTCTTAACACCCACCTGTGATCCATTCTTCATTCTTCATCACTATTACCTTCCACAATGTATGTGTCAACAACAAATAATCACTGAGAAGACGGCATTAATGCATTCGCAAAACCTTCAAATCATATTTCTCTTCATGCCAGTGAGACATATAGAACGTTGTGAGTATGAACCATCTCGCCCTATCAGGTCTTTGTTGTTTCTTTGATGGCAGTGATTATGAGTTTTCAGCACTAGCTGACCTTTGGCCATGTCCTCAGTCCAGGCTCCCGGAGTTTTAGGAGTGCTCGGGAGTGGTCTGAGTGATCAGTGAGGGGCTAGGGGCTTCTGACTTCTCAGCGTTTCGGGATACCTGTCTTATGGTGCTTTTCACTGCACTCGCGCGATTCTAGAAGGTAGTGCAACATTATCCCGTGTGTGTGGAAGACTAGCACTTCACTTAAGTGGCTAGAATGGCCAGCTAGTTATGCAGTGCCAAAGTAATGATTATTTCTTTAGCTCTGTTTGCTTATGTCTGGTAGGTTTTGATTAACGGATTTTATAAATGGCAACAGAGTGGTGTAGTTTATAAAATACTGCTGCCCAGGCTGAAGGATCTAATCCACTGCAATAGCCAAGTAAAAGAAAGGTAACCAAAAGGAAAATTGTCCCTCATGGCTTCCTGTACAGTGAAAAGAGAATTCTAGATCCCCCAGTGAACACATTTTTGCAATTGCCTCTATCTGAGAGCTACACAGTCTCTTAGAGTTTGGTTAGTTTACCACTCAAGGTCAACATACGTTGGTATTGATTGTTTGCCAGAGCAGGGACCGTCCTAAAGAATAACATATTCACACCCCCGGGGTGCATACTAAAAGCAGTGCCTGGTAAAGCCTGCCTCCTGGCTCCAGTGGATGAGCAATTAGAGAAGATCGTTGGTGCAGTGTCAAGTGTGAATGGTAAGCTGGGTGGAAACTGGATAATCCAGTAACCCTACAAATGATACCTTGCTGTTAATCAGAGGCTGTAACTGCTTGCCAATGTCACTTTCCCGGAGTTACTCGCTGTTGCATCATTATATGTGTTAGGAGGAAGTTTGGATTGGGAGACACAGGGAGAGAGTTTTTGGCACATAATGTTCCCATGCTGCCCAGAGGAGGGAGATGTTTTAGTGTTTTATAGCAAGCATAATAAAGATTTTCAGTGCACTCTTATTCATAAGTGCGTTAATAATTCTGTTATGTTGAAGACCTCTAAGCCTTCAGGGCTGCTGCTGAGTGTGAATCAGAGATGGACACTAGTGTTTGTGAATAACTGGAGCCATGTAACTCCGTCATCCCATCTGAACGCCGCAAATTACTAACAGCAGTCACAGTTACAGTGTGTCACGTCCCTGTAGTCATGAAACACAGCTGGCAAACCAGGCCAATGTCAGATTTTGTTTATCATGAAAAAAAATGCAGTTATGGAAACTCGCCCACAGAAGGCTGCAAAAATTTGAGCCCACTGGCATGAAATCACTTCATCGCTTATCAAAAACCAATAAAGGATATTCATCAGTCAATACTTAACACACAATATTACATTTTAAATAATTTTTTTTTCCCCTCAACCCAAGAAATCCTTGTATACAGTTTGGAACATCCATGAATATCCCATTTACATACCATTTTGTTTGTTTATTTATAAAAAAAAAAACAAAACTGACGTTAGCTCTTATATGTTATTAAAGCCTTAACACATGTATGTTCCCCATACACAGGCATTTATTGCTGCGTGTTAACACCTCACATATACTTAGTCCTCTGTGCCATTTCTACATGTTTTAACTTTCACTTTGAAGAAGTGCTTTTGTTGCAAAATATCTTCAGGCCATTTATAACACTGTTTTGATCGTTTGAGCTTGCAGATGGAGTGAGGCAGTCTGAGCCCGGTTTGTTCTCTGGAGTGTTGAGAAACCTATCCAGGCCAAATCACTGCATCATATTGCAGTCTTGGACACTGCTATACCTGTGTACCTGGCCCAGGGTAATGAGTTTACTGTACTCCTGGACAATAATATACCTGTGTACCTGGCCCAGGGTAATGAGTTTACTGTACTCCTGGACAGCACTTTACCTGTGTACCTGGCCCAGGGTAATCCATTTTACTGTACTCCTGGACAGCGCTTTACCTGTGTACCTGGCCCAGGGTAATCCATTTTACTGTACTCCTGGACAGCGCTTTACCTGTGTACCTGGCCCAGGGTAATCCATTTTACTGTACTCCTGGACAGCACTTTACCTGTGTACCTGGCCCAGGGTAATCCATTTTACTGCTGGCTCTTGTGTGCCTAGCCTAATGAACAGATTATTGGTTTTAAATACTTTGCATACATGTAAGGTTTATTCTTCTTCTTATTTGCCCGGTTCACTAGGAATAAAACATAGTGAGGTAAGGGGACAACCATATTTAAGCACACGTTTTTTTGAGCATGCAGAACTGTAACCTCTGTGTCAGGGGCATATTTAATGCTTCATGTGCTTTTGTTACTGACATCTTGTGTGTATTCATATAAGAACAATCATGCTTCTTCAGGGTAGTGACCAGGTAGTGGGCCTTGAGCTCTGGTTTTGATTGCAAAACTCCAGTCTACCTTTAGACTGCATCCTGGGGCACAGAAACCAGCAAGTGAAACCACAGCTGTGACTTTTAAAAGCACATTTTCTTTCAGCTCCAAGGATAAATCCCTGAAGGCAATGCAGCATACCCGCAGGGTCCTCTCCGTCCGATCCGCAGCACAGACGATCATTGGCGGGCTACTCTTGGAGCGTCCTGTGGTGTAATAACGCAGATCTTTTTTTGAATGTCAGGAGTGAATCAGACACTTGGAGGACAAGTCTTGCTTTCCTGTGATTCCACTGCCTCTAAATGGAGCTTCTATCCTTGGTCATTTTTCTTCATACAATCCTTAACGCCGGCGACAGTGTGAGTGTGTCTGAGACAGAAGCCGCACACCAGGCTATTGAACGTTCATTATGGAGGCAGCATTGAGATGGATTGCCACACGACAGTCTTAAACAAAGAAGTGCATCCATTTCTCTGTGGGTGACCTTGTCCCTTATATGTTTTGATGAACACATGAAACCTGTGATTCGGTCAAGCCAAGCACAAGCAAGGCCGTGTGTGTGTGTGTGTGTGTTTGTGTGTGTGCGTGCACTCATGAGTATATCCATATTACACAATAATCAGGCTAACATTTTATAAGAACCTTGGCTTTACAACTCAGGGTTTAGAGGAAAGGTTAACAAACACAAAAGTGAATTAAAGGATTTACTTCTTTATTTATTTACCAATCTGTTCCCATCTTGCTTGTATGCTTATAGGATGTAATGATTACACCAACCCATTACATTTTTTTTTACAAAAGGTATAAATGTATTCTCTGGCAAAGGGGTCCATTGTATATTCACATGTAAAGATAACAAAAGCACTTCAGCCCTCTATGGGCCTCTGTGCTGTGTTGCTTGGTCAGGAGTTTACACAACAGGAGTGACGTATTCTTTGGTCCTGCTTAAACTCGGCAGGATATATGGTCATCTGTGGGGAAATAGTGTGTATGGAAATTAATTAATGTACAATATTAAAAATCCACCAGCTAATTTTGGTGCCTTTTTTAGTCTTGCTCTGAGACATACCTGACGCACGGCTCCGTCGCGTGCGGAGCCTGAAGGCCCGTGAATGTGAGGGGTCTTGCTTTAGCCTGAGCTGGTGGTAAAAGGCATTATGTCCACTGTAATAAAGGTGCATGTGACACAGTCTGCAGTCCCTTCTGTTTCGCATCCATGTCCTTCCATGCCGTCCCTTCCACGAATCTCCCGCAGTGTGAACGTTTCCAGTTAGCGTCTTAAACTCCAGGCTTATTCTACAGTTACTCATCTTAAGGCAAATGTCTGAATTACTAGTGTGAGCTATCGGTGACTACGCTGACAATAATGGAATAGGTATGCAGCTGCAGTAGTGAGGGATGGATATCTGGTCTCTCACTGTGTGAGGAGAATGGTGTAAAAGAGCTCTAGTGGAACACCGAATTGTACTTTACGGGAACAGTATGAACACGACATTAAAATGGTTCCAGCTGTCGTAGCCGTGCGATGAAGCCAATGTGTGTTTAGAGTTGGCTCTCTGTTATTTGGAGTCATTTCCACTCCGCCTGGGTTCCCCCGGGGAAGACCGTTAACATCGACTAAGGAGCCGATTATACACGCTCAGTGTTGCATTCCACCACGTGCCATTGGTCTGTCCTTCCTTGGCGAGTGTGTGCTAAACCTCAAGGGTAAAATCCTTGACAGACAGACTCTCGCTGCTGCTTCAGTTATGCATGTAATCTCCTAATTACAACACCAGATTACAGTGGTGTTGTAATCTCCTAATTACAACACCCGAGTTCATTTCCTCTCGCCGCTAGTCACATGTACCTATTGTTTCCTGTTAGGTTTATTACATCAGACTGGACTCATCATAATCATGTTGAACCAGTAAGAATATCCTTTTTTCTTTTTTTTTTAATTGCTGTTTCAGTTAATACATATTCGATTTCTTGATTTGGTTTTTCAAAACTCCAGCCAAACAGCAGAAAGAAATGTGGGTTTTCAGTCAAATAAACTGCTCTCCTTTTATCTTAAATTATAGAACATTTTAACATTTTGTTTGCTTATTTCGTTTTAGAAAGTAATTAACAATGACAGATGCTATGCAATTTTCATTATAGGATCACAGCAAAATAAGAAAAATAAAATCATACCACCCAAAAATCCGTTTAAACGTTGTGAAGTCTGGATAAATTAAATAGACTTAAAGATTCATTTATACTGCAAAATGTAGTCAAATAATAAGACAGGTGCAGTGTAACCGTATGAAACTAATGACAAAATGAAAGTTAAAGAAAATAGGCAGTAAGATCGTGTTACTAATTTTATGATGGCTTCTGCCATATGATAATGACGCTTCCTTTGATTGGGTTTCTCGCACATAATTTGATGCGCATATTATATCCCCATTTACTCCGAAATCAATTACGGAACCAGTTAGGGAAAAAAAAACAAACACATTTCCTGAAGGTCTTTTATATTGCGTGATCTAGCACACCTCGAGTTTTAGAGCATAGTACTGATCAACAAATCATCAGAACTGCACGCTTAACATATTAAGCTCAAGATCTTCTGAATAAAACATGACATTTCATAATATGTATTTTATATACATATATAAAATTCTACAGGCCTGGGAGCTTGAGGGAGCTGCGTGGTATTGTAGCTTTCCCAGGACTGCATTCCTCTGGACGGAGATCTGGGATGTTTTGGTTGTGGAATCTAACAATTCTTTCAGTTCATATTCATATGAATGAGACAGGTGATATATATGAAAAAAATCTAGTTATGGCACTAAAATAATATGCAATATGAAACATTGTTAATTTCTGTCTAATATGCTTTCATATTCTTGCTCTGATATGTATTGTATGCATAAATTCTTAAAAGCCTTTGGCACTGTTTTCAAACTGTGCTGTGACCATTGCTTTGAAGTCTTGAATTCAGTGCATTAACATAAAATAAAATGTCAGAAGGCTTCTGTCAGAATTGGATCTGGTTTCTGCTTCAATATTTCTGGTTACTTCCACTGGTTATCATAGCAAAGCTGACCGGGGAAGCTGCAGCGTCTTATGTTTGCTTAATTCATGAAAACATTCCTGTGTGTTAGAGAATGCATTTATTATGAATCATATTTTAAACGTGTATAGAATGAAAATAACTAGATCAAGAGGTGATGTAATTGACAGGAAAGAGCTTTGATAAATATACTTTTGTGTGGTAACTAATTAAACTTCGAAGTTTGCCATAGATTATTCCACAGTCTTTCACTTCTGTTTTGTATTTTATGTACCAAGAATACCGCTATAGTACTCTAGTATATTGAATAAGGAACAAAACTGATCCTAACCGTTTCAGACTACATGACAGCAAACAAACGGTTTCATACTATTGTCAAATGACTCGTTTTGAGACCTTGCATGAAAAAGGCATTCTTAGGGGCCATTCACATATAACAAAAGTAAAATAGCCTCTTCCCCGCACCAACCCACATTTACAAAAGGTGTAAATGTATTCTCTGGCCAAAGGGGTCCATTGTAAATTCACATGTAAACGTAGCAAAGCACTATAGCCCTTTATGGGCCTCTGTGCTGTGTTGCTTGGTCAGGAGTTTACACAACAGGAGTGACGTATTCTTTGGTCCTGGTCAGGTATAAATACAAGGGCTAAACCAGGCAGGATGTAGTTCATCTGTGGGAAACAGCTTTCACGAACCGAACCGGTCAACCAGTCACCATGACTATGGGCAAGGTAGGTGCCAAAGATGAAGTACTTTTAATATACATTTCTAACATAATCAATAATCATTGAAATGCTTCTACCCAATCAGGTCACCTTCTATGAGGACAAGAACTTCATGGGTCGCTCCTATGAGTGCAGTGGTGACTGTGCTGACGTGAACTCCTACATGAGCCGCTGCCACTCCTGCAGGGTGGAGAATGGCTGCTGGATGGTGTACGACCGCCCCGACTACATGGGAAACTGCCACTTCATGAAGAGGGGCGAGTACGCTGACTACAGGAACATGTGGGGATGGGGCATGGCTAACTACATCAGGTCTTGCCGCATGATTCCTTGGGTACAGTATCAGATCTGAAATGTAATTTAGGAAATTCTCAGTTGAGTGTCTGTGTTCCAATAGGTTTTCTCCAAAGTGACAAAGTTTGTTTTCTTCCCAAACAGAACAGAGGATCCTACAGAATGAGGATCTATGACAGGGAGAACTTCATGGGTCAGATGATGGAGATGACGGATGACTGCGATTCCTTCATGGATCGCTACCACTGGTCCGGCGGCTGCATGTCCTGCCACGTGATGGACGGCCACTGGCTTATGTATGAACATCCGGACTACAGGGGCAGGATGTGGTACTTCAGTCCTGGAGAGTACAGGAACTTCAGGAACTGGGGCGACATGAAGTTCATGAGTATGAGGCGTATCATGGATTCCTGGTATTAAATGTGAAAGTAAATGTGAGTAAATATGAAAATAAAGAAATTTTAAAAAGGCAGAAAATCTGTGAAGTTTATGATTCATCAACAGCCCATAAAATACTCTTCATTATATCGATCGGTTTAGGAAAGGTCCTTTCTACAGCATATTCAAGTATTTACAGTGCTTTACAAGTCTGAAAGAACTTGAAAGAAATACCTTCAGAGGGACCAGGATCCCATGTTCTTCTGGCTGGAGAAAACCCATCCTCCTCTGGGACAAGTCAATGGAATTTTGATATAAGATTTACTGAGAAAAATAAGATTTACAAAGAATGGGTAGATCTTGACTGTTACTGGGGAAAGATTTTTAAGATGAGTCAATTAAAGTCAATCAAAATTAAGACTGACAACAACATGGTGGTTCATTGAAGGCCTTAGATATATACAGGATGTTAGTATGTGGTATCAATTTCAGAAACCAAAAAAAGATCATGAGTGCAGTTTATGGTCTGTGGCAGGGACCCATCAGATGTCATGTCAATCAGTTAGAAAATAAAAAAAATAATTAAATGAAACAGATTTATAAAATGGATTCATTTCTACAGAAAGAATGAAGCACTATTGTAAGTCCTTCTGAATGTCTGCTATATGCTGTGAATATGACTGTAAATGTAATTTAGTAGTCTGACATCATTCTTTGTTGTAAGTAGGCTCTCTTTAATAGTTTTTAAATTAAACAGGCAGTTGTTCTCTGTTTCTACTAATCTGAAGATGCCCATGATGTGCTAATAAAGCATAGTATGATCGTTTTCCATGAGCCATTATAACTACACCTTTCCCTTCACAACAGCTTGATTTACACGGTACATTTAAAAGGCAGAAGGTATCTACCCAAGCGCTGCATACTGATCAACTGAATAAGATGGCTTTAAGCAAATAAAATATTATTTAAAAGCAAACACTACCAAAGACTTAAAACAGCACAACATGCTAAAATAATTTATCTAGGAAACTAACATGCTGGGAGAATAATAAAAAAAAAGACAAAAAGAAACTGACGACAGAACAGAAAGAAGCCAAGACACACTAGCATGAGTTTTCAAAGGACTCAAATGCTGGAGAAAATGATCAGGTTTTAAAATTCGACTTAAAATGTATATTGTTGTACACTTTGTGCACAATTATTATGCAAGAGTATTTTGACCATATCATAATTTCTATACATATTTTCCAACTGTGAGCTGTATAAACTTGAATGCTTATTGGATTGAAGCATATCAGGTGATGTGTATTTTTGTAATGAGAGAGGGTGCGGTCTAAGGAGATCAACACCCTATATCATGTGCATATTTATTAAGCAGCTTCTTTTTCTCAGGCAAATGGGCCAAAATCAGATTTAACTGACTGAAAGAAATTGTAAAAAGCCTTTCAGAGGGATGCAGCACTCAAAATTGCTAAAAATTTGGGAGGGCATGATTACAGGTCCATCAGATGTTTTGTTGCAAATAGCCAACAGGGTTGCAAGATGCAAATGAACTGACAAAGGTTTGAGAAGAATCAAACGTGAACCCATTATCCTCTAGTGATGTCATGTTCCATAGCTGCAACCTACCTGGAGTGCCCAGAAGTACAAGGTGTTCAGTACTCATTTGACATGGTCAAGGTAAGGAAAGCTGAAACCCGACCACCACTGAATAAGATACACAAGGTAAAACATCAAGACTGGGCCAAGAAATATCTGAAGAGAGAATTTGTAAAGGTTTAATAGACTGATGAGACTAGAGTGATTCTTGACGGATCAGATGGACGGGTCCGTGGCTGGATCAGTAACACACAGAGCTCCACTTCAACTCAGACGCCAGCAAGGTGGAAGTGGGGCACTGCTATGGGCGGGTATTATTAAAGATGAGCTAGTTGGACCTTTTTGGGTTGAAGTTGGACTCAAAATCAACTCCCAAACCTACTGCCAGTTTTTAGAAGACACTTTCTTCAAGCAGTGGTACATGGAAAAAGTCTGCATCTTTCAAGAAGGCCATGATTTTTATGCAGGACAGTGTTGCATCGCATGCATCAAAGCACTCCACTGCGTGGCTATCCAGTAAAGGCCTTAAAGATGAAAGAATATTGACATGGCCCCTTCCTCACCTGACCTACACCCGATTGAGAACTTGTGGACACTTCTTAAATGGAAGATTTGCGGTGAAGGAAAACAGCACAGCTCTCTGAACAGTGTCTGGGAGGCTGTGGTTGCTGCTGCACAAAAAGTTGATCATCAACAGATTAAGAAACTGACAGATTTCATGAATGGTAGGCTTATGACTGCTATTGAAAACAAGGGCGGCTATACTGGTCACTGATTTATTAATTTTTTTGTTATTGTTGAAATGTCAGAAATGTTTAATTATAAATTTAGTTGCTTGTTTATTATTCTCACTTTAACAGATGAAAAAGTGAGATGGGAAGATTTCCATTTTTCATTTAGTTTCATAATAATTATGCACACATAGATATTCTCCTAAGAAAGCCAAAACCTCACTTTCACTTATTCATGTTTTGTAATGTTTTAGCAGGGGCGAGGCGAGAGGCAGAACGCAAATGCAGGAGGCTATTTAATGAGCGAGGCTAACAAAAACATGGGAGGCTAATAAACAGAGACAAATGTTTGAGGTTTATTAACATTTTGGATTGACCGAGAGCACTGTAGTTGTTCAATAATAAAATGAATCCTCAAAAATACAACTTGCCTAATAATTGTGCACACATTATATATTGTGTGGGGATGATTTGATGAAGAACAGGAAACTGTTCCAAAGCTTTGGAGCAGCCACAGAGAAAGCCCGCTCACCTTTTGACCTCAACGTAGAAGGCAGAACAGATAAAACCATCTGATTAGTAAATCATAGGGCTTTAAGAGTGGAATGGAGGCTGATAAGATAAGAGATGTAGCTTGGTACCATGCTGTTCAAAAAATGAACAGTAAAGCCTTAAATTCTACTCTGTGCCTGACTGGTAGCCAGTGCGAGTATGTCAGTACAGGGGTAATGCTCTCCCTTTTCTTGGTGACTGTCTGAAGCCTCATGGCTGCATGTTGGAGTAACAGCAGGTTTGATGAGCTTGACTGAGTTTTTCTAGATAAAGTGAATTGCAGTAGTCAATGCGAGAGGAGAATCTTTTCTAGATTTTTAGAATTTAGAATCTTTTGCAGATTTCTAAAAGACAGGACAGAAACTACCTCTCACAACTTTGTTTATTTGTTTTTCAAGCCTAAGAGTGGAATAAAAAATACAAGTTTTTTGCATGACTATGTCCATTAGATGATAATGGTGACAAATCACTTGCTATATCTTTTTTTCCTGGTTTTCCAGATTTTTCTCCCTATTTGGGGAAACTAAATATCATCTACTTAACAGTGATATGATATTTTATACCTCCGGAAGATGGGTCCAAGTGAGAACATGTATAAAAAGAACATGAGAGGCCCAACATAGAGCCCTGAGGTATTCCACATGTAATAGATGCTAATGAGGAATGTCAAGTACACATCAAGACAGAAAATGTTATGTTTTCCAAATATAAGACAAAAAACTTCAGTGCGGTACTCTGGATGCCAATACCACACTACAGACAATCCAACAAAACATTGTGATTCACTGTGTCAAAGGCTGAGCTTAAATCTAACAAAATTAAAACAACACACTTTCCAGAGTCAGAGGCACATAGTAAATCACTAGATACACTAAGCTGGGCAGATTCACTAGGGTTTTGTGATTGGAATTTATCAAGAATCATCTTGATAAATCAAGAGCATCTTCTTTAAAATCTTTCATAAGAATGGTGGCTTAGAGATGGGTCTAAAATTCTTAAGAACTGATGGATCCAGGCCTGGCTCCTTTAAAAGAGGCTGGACAGCTGCATATTTAAAGTAAGTTGGAACAGTGCCATTTGTTAAGCTACAACTTAGAAAGGATGCTAGGACCAACCGCCTGTGCCACATCCTTAAGAATCTGCATGGGACCACATCCAGGGAGCAAGTGATAGGCCTCATTTGCATAATGAAATCAGATAGGGCATTTATACTGGCTCAAACCAACAGAGGGATGCAGAACATGCAGATAAGTCAGAATAATAATTGGCCACAAGTAAAATATCTGCTCTTATGACATCAATTGACATTTTGTCAATTAAAAAATCTCATAAATTATTTTTGTACTTCTGCAGAAGCCTCAGGCATGGCTGTAATTGCAAGGTGATGTACTGTATTAATTGTGTTAAACAGAGTTTTAGGACTGTGAGTTGTTTTGCAGTAATATCAGAAAAATATTTTGCTCTTGCAGCCTTTACAGAGTGCAAATGATTTGCTAGACATTCTCTCATAATTTGGTAGGAAATTTGATGCTTTTGGTTTTCCCATTTTTGTTCTGTCTTCCTGCATTCCTGTCTAAAGGCAATGGCATCACTGCTGAGCCATGGCTGGGTTTATTCTTTGGTCTTTCTGCATTTTAAAGGAGCAACGAAATCTGTAATGCCAGTGCAAGTAGAATTGAAGAAAGAATACAGTTCATCGGTTTTCATGTCTTGAGAGGGATTCTCTGTCGTGGAAACTGAAGGAAAACTAAGAGATGTAATCAAATTAAATGAAGTGACCAGTTATAGAAAGTCCCCAACCAGTGGCTTAGAAGGACAACAGAAAGTTAAAATCACCAAGATGCGTGACTTTATCAATGCTGGAAAAAGCAACAGATTTCTGACACCACAAGTTAATAGCACAAAGTTCAGATCTCATCTTCTGATTTAAAATGATTAAAATCAGTACAGTGACCGCTTCTGGTAGTGTGGTTGTCCATGGATCAGAAAATGTATACTTGAATCTGAAATTGTTCTGTAGGCCTTATATAGGGGAGTACATAGGACATAGGACATGAGCTAATGGAATTTACACTTCCTGTAGTGGAAAATAAGGTAAAGGAGTAATCCATTTGGGATGTCTGATGTTTCATTCATATGTTTCACTTGGTAATTTGATCATTAAGAATCGCATACTCTTGGAGTAGTAAACAAATCATTTTAAAAAATACATACAATTCTAATTTTAGATCAAGATGATCGCATCTCTCCAGATTTTGCAAATTAATTAATTTGGCAATTTGCTACCTATTTTCTTTCTAGATGTTCGCTATAATTGTGCATATGTTTCATACAGCCAATAAACTCTCCTGGACAGATTCTGCTCTGAATACTGCATTTGACCACCAGTGTCCACCTGAAATAGCCAGGACACTGAGATCAAAAAAACCAAGCAGACCAAATGGAACCCACTGCTGCTGGCAAGAGAGTAAACTGTGGGCTAAGCTGAGGCTAAACCCTCACAGGCCCACAGTGCACGGAACCTTCCTCACTGACATCCAGTCTCTTTAGCTTCCAGAGAGGTCACATTCCAAAGAAGGAAAAACAATGATGTCCGCCTTTTACTGATGTTCCCTTAACGTTGGGTGACTGTGGAAACTCAGGACCTCCCAGCAAAGCTGTGCTTCTACCTGATGACCTGCTGCTGGCACCCCTTAGCTGTGTGCTAAGGACCTGTGCAGAACAACCAGCTGGGGTCTTTATGACGATTATGAAGGGGCTGTTCACTCTTCTACCACAACCACAAACTCTTCACTCTTCTCCCACAACCATGAGCTGTTCGCATTTCTCCAGCTACTATGAGCTGTTCACATTTCTACAGCTACCATGAGCTGTTCACTCCTCTCCCACAATCACAAGCTGTTCACTCCTCTCCCACTACCACTAATCGAACTGTTCACTCTTCTCCCACAACCATGAGCTGTTCACTCCTCTCCCACAACCACAAATCAAACTGTTCACTCTTCTCCCACAACCATCGACTGTATTAACTCCTCTCACATTCCTGAAGCACATCATATTCAACTGCCATTGCTTTTAATTTGTGATAATTTTTTTTTAACTGAAGAAAGAATTTTATATACATTTTTTAATTACCATAATGTTAAAATTAAACAGAAACATTAGTGTAGTGTGATTATCAAGTGATTATTATATTTTTTATTTGTCTGGTGTTTTTACTCTTTTTATTCATTAAATTCCCACTCTGTAGGCAAGCCCAAAATGGTACAAGTAAATTCACAGATTGTTAGAGAAGATGTAATTACAACCTCTCGTTATCAATAATGTTCAAATCCATGTTAGCCCCATAATGTTAAAATGTTCAACCCCACATAAACCCCACATAAACCTCAAAGGGCAGGTTCAATTATTTGTCAAATGATTGATCAGTTAATCACTTAATTATTGTGTAACCCAAATGACCTCTGGTACAAAACAATGTATTTGAATAGGTGGAATATTGTGCTGTCAAAGGGATACAGTCTAAGGTCTTCTGGAGACTGTGTCATGGAATTGTAAAAAAAGTGCTTTATCCCTCTATGGGCCTCTGTGCTGTGTTGCTTGGTCAGGGGTTTACACAACAGGAGTGACGTATTCTTTGGTCCTGGTCAGGTATAAATACAAGGGCTAAACCAGGCAGGATGTAGTTCATCTGTGGGAAACAGCTTTCACGAACCGAACCGGTCAACCAGTCACCATGACTATGGGCAAGGTAGGTGCCAAAGATGAAGTACTTTTAATATACATTTCTAACATAATCAATAATCATTGAAATGCTTCTACCCAATCAGGTCACCTTCTATGAGGACAAGAACTTCATGGGTCGCTCCTATGAGTGCAGTGGTGACTGTGCTGACGTGAACTCCTACATGAGCCGCTGCCACTCCTGCAGGGTGGAGAATGGCTGCTGGATGGTGTACGACCGTCCCGACTACATGGGAAACTGCCACTTCATGAAGAGGGGCGAGTACGCTGACTACAGGAACATGTGGGGATGGGGCATGGCTAACTACATCAGGTCTTGCCGCATGATTCCTTGGGTACAGTATCAGATCTGAAATGTAATTTAGGAAATTCTCAGTTGAGTGTCTGTGTTCCAATAGGTTTTCTCCAAAGTGACAAAGTTTGTTTTCTTCCCAAACAGAACAGAGGATCCTACAGAATGAGGATCTATGACAGGGAGAACTTCATGGGTCAGATGACGGAGATGACGGATGACTGCGATTCCTTCATGGATCGCTACCACTGGTCCGGCGGCTGCATGTCCTGCCACGTGATGGACGGCCACTGGCTTATGTATGAACATCCGGACTACAGGGGCAGGATGTGGTACTTCAGTCCTGGAGAGTACAGGAACTTCAGGAACTGGGGCGACATGAAGTTCATGAGTATGAGGCGTATCATAATGTGAAAATAAACAGATATTGAAAAAATTCAGGAAATCAGTCTAAAAAAAAGTCAGTATTAAACATTTCACAAGGCAAAAGAATAAACGTAGAAACAATCACTTGTGCACTCATAGGAGTGACCCATGAAGTCCCTGACCACGTCAAGGATAACCTGTTTAGAAAAGAAACTATAATACAATGAATAAAAATTTTAAAATATATCAATTATACAGTTTTATATAATAAGGCTAATAATAATATATAATCTCTAATAAGGTATATATATATATATATATATATATATATATATATATATATATATATATATATATATATATATGGAAAACTTTTTATATAAAATTTTATAAACTGGTGTGACAAGGGCGAGGCAGGGTGACAGTCATGGAGGTCCTGCCCTTCAGGCCAAGTTAAACAAGATGTAGAATTTAGTACAGTTATATACTTGTTATTGCTCTACTGCAACAAATGATGTGGTAAAACACAGAAGAACATGGGATGTTGAAATGTTTCAAACACAGGAGAATATGTTGGAGTCTGTGCTTTTAGTTCTTTTAGACTTAAAATTTTAATGCTACTACAGCATGACATTCGTTTCCAGTAATTAGTTCTATTTCCGGCTCATTAATTCTGTCAGTATGGTATTCCAGAGTGAATCTGGCTACATCACAAATGTATTTCTCTTTATCTTTGTAGAACACTATAAAGGAGGCAAATTGTGCAGCTATTATATGATCTGGAGGGAGTCATTAGCATGATTTGCTAATAATTTCAGAGGGATTTGCTCACTAGTGAATGTAGCTCACACACTTAAGTGCTGCTCTCGGAAGCGGCCATCTTTGTTTCTTGGTATATACTTCCGGGGAGCATAACTCGAACCGCTGAGTGTGATCTGAGTCACATGACTGAACAGGCTAGAAATGCTGATAAAGGACGTGAGGATCATGCGGATTGGCTGACAGCAACATCTTCAACTTGGTGCTCATGACAACAGACATGTTTGGGTACAACAACGTGTACAGTTCAGAGGTTAACGGTCCAGAGTACTAAAATGTTCCATCTAGAAGAGACGAGATACTCTGGGTAATGTGAGTGTATACAGACACGTGATCGAACTGACAGAAGTGATAATACAGACAGAAATTTTAAATGCTTATACATTACACTGTGTAACGCGCGGTGGCCTGAGTGCCGCTTAAAATCTTGCCTGTATTTGGCTCCAGGAACAACCCTCTTCAGTGTCCAGCAGTAGTCTGCTAACATACAAGGGACCCACTTCCCTTGCTATGCAATATGTCAGGCAAGTATATTGGAACAACAAGAAAAATTACTTGAATTCATATCATGTAAATAAATAACTTAAAAATATAGTATGGCAATCTGTTTTTTCAAAACATTATTTTTATAAAACTCATGGAGTTAGCTTTGCCTTCTGAGTGTATTCTGCATGACCTGCTTTCCTGCTTTATAATGGATCATGGAAAACGATCATACTATGCTTTATTAGCACATCATGGGCATCTTCAGATTAGTAGAAACAGAGAACAACTGCCTGTTTAATTTAAAAACTATTAAAGAGAGCCTACTTACAACAAAGAATGATGTCAGACTACTAAATTACATTTACAGTCATATTCACAGCATATAGCAGACATTCAGAAGGACTTACAATAGTGCTTCATTCTTTCTGTAGAAATGAATCCATTTTATAAATCTGTTTCATTTAATTATTTTTTTATTTTCTAACTGATCGACATGACATCTGATTGGCTCCTGCCACAGATCATAAACTGCACTCATGAACTTTTTTTGGTTTCTGAAATTGATACCACATACTAACATCCTGTATATATTTAAGGCCTTCAATGAACCACCATGTTGTTGTCAGTCTTAATTTTGATTGACTTTAATTGACTCATCTTAAAAATCTTTCCCCAGTAACAGTCAAGATCTACCCATTCTTTGTAAATCTTATTTTTCTCAGTAAATCTTATATCAAAATTCCATTGACTTGTCCCAGAGCAGGATGGGTTTTCTCCAGCCAGAAGAACATGGGATCCTGGTCCCTCTGAAGGTATTTCTTTCAAGTTCTTTCAGACTTGTAAAGCACTGTAAATACTTGAATATGCTGTAGAAAGGACCTTTCCTAAACCGATCAATATAATGAAGAGTATTTTATGGGCTGTTGATGAATCATAAACTTCACAGATTTTCTGCCTTTTTAAAATTTCTTTATTTTCATATTTACTCACATTTACTTTCACATTTAATACCAGGAATCCATGATACGCCTCATACTCATGAACTTCATGTCGCCCCAGTTCCTGAAGTTCCTGTACTCTCCAGGACTGAAGTACCACATCCTGCCCCTGTAGTCCGGATGTTCATACATAAGCCAGTGGCCGTCCATCACGTGGCAGGACATGCAGCCGCCGGACCAGTGGTAGCGATCCATGAAGGAATCGCAGTCATCCGTCATCTCCGTCATCTGACCCATGAAGTTCTCCCTGTCATAGATCCTCATTCTGTAGGATCCTCTGTTCTGTTTGGGAAGAAAACAAACTTTGTCACTTTGGAGAAAACCTATTGGAACACAGACACTCAACTGAGAATTTCCTAAATTACATTTCAGATTTGATACTGTACCCAAGGAATCATGCGGCAAGACCTGATGTAGTTAGCCATGCCCCATCCCCACATGTTCCTGTAGTCAGCGTACTCGCCCCTCTTCATGAAGTGGCAGTTTCCCATGTAGTCGGGACGGTCGTACACCATCCAGCAGCCATTCTCCACCCTGCAGGAGTGGCAGCGGCTCATGTAGGAGTTCACGTCAGCACAGTCACCACTGCACTCATAGGAGCGACCCATGAAGTTCTTGTCCTCATAGAAGGTGACCTGATTGGGTAGAAGCATTTCAATGATTATTGATTATGTTAGAAATGTATATTAAAAGTACTTCATCTTTGGCACCTACCTTGCCCATAGTCATGGTGACTGGTTGACCGGTTCGGTTCATGAAAGCTGTTTCCCACAGATGAACTACATCCTGCCTGGTTTAGCCCTTGTATTTATACCTGACCAGGACCAAAGAACACATTGTTCCTGTTGTATAAACAACAAAACAACTGCAGACCCACAGAAAGAGAATGGCAACTCACTAAAGCTGGGAAAGATACTATTTGGGTCTTTAAAGCCTACAGACACATCAGGACTGGAAACCTTTTGTTACTTTTGTTGTAGAAAATGTCTGCTGTTCATCCTATTAACTCCCGCTATTTGTCCGCAAGAGCTGCTGTAATGGGTAATATAGCTTTGACATTTCATTTAGAAGCTAGTTAGTCGCATTTATTGTTAAAAAACATGTGAGTGCATGGCCTGGTCTTCAGTCAGTTCTCACAGTGCCAGAAGGTCATTTCAGTTGCACTACTAGAGCACACGACTCCTTTTCATCTGTTTTATTGTTGACGCCTTTATTCTGTTTATAGGCCACCCATAAGATGAGTTCCCGTCGAAATCATCTCAATCCAGTCATGTCGTCTCTGCATGTGTGAAATTGGCACGGTCACCCTTGATTTTGCTCATTAGAGCCCTGGAAATGGATCTTTATAAAACCGCCTTGTCCTATCGTCTATTGCTCTATAAAAATAAAAATGGAATTGAATTCAGTGGTGGCCAGGGCTCTCATATTGCCAACCCTGAAAGACAGTTAATAGACAAATGCTCTGTCTCACAAAGATGATGGAATCTTTATGAGGTAATTGTGCCCAGTTACCTCACATTAGCCCACATTAAGCAAATAATAATTGCATAATTTCTACTTAGACTGTCAAGCAAACTCTTTATGGGAAGACCCCTTCTGTTTAGTGGCTTAAGTTTGTATAGTCATTTTGATCCATTCTGTCAGACCAGTCATTTTTTTTTCTTGTGTTCTACCTGCATAGTCGAGTGACAGCAAAGAGCCTGAAGCATCCTGAAAGCAACATATGAGGAGAGACGGACTACAACAAATTATCTCCAGACTCCAGAAATGCTAAATCCCACTGTAATAGTCTGAGTGTGTGTGTGTGTGTGTGTGTGTGTGTGTGTGTGCGTGTGTTTGGGGCGGGGTTGGGGGGGGGGGTAGGAGAATGAGGTCTCTTGTGTCGGCATAATTATTTATTCATGGACTCTGCAGTTAGAGGGGTGTTTTTGTCATTTTTCACAGGAGACAAAATAACTCGTAGTGCTGTAGTTTTATGCTTGAACTTAAAGCTGAATTTACTGGTGTGTGAGTTAACCTGTACAACCCTGTGCGTGCTCCCTCTCTGTTTCTCTCTCTCCCTCTCCCTCTCTCTCTCTTTGTCCCTCCTTCTCTCTCTCTCTCTCTCTCTCTCTCTCTCTCTCTCTCTCTCTCTCTCTCTCTCTCTCTCTCGTGTATGCACATGAGCATACATGCATGCTGCATATTTAAGAGAATCCTGACACTGTAAAATGGTCTCTGTGGAAGTGAGCTCCCAATGATATGAGGCCAGTTTTAACATTGCCTCTTAATGACCAAGGTCAAGTCTTGAGCCAGTTAAACTGTTTCCGGATCAGTGTGTGTGTCCCTGGTCACGGCGTGACTGTGTGTGTTAAAAGGCTCATCTGTCTTCATGTGTGGACAGAGTTTTCAAATGGCTGAGAGGCAGCAGTCAGTGACACTAAGAGACTTAGCAATAATCACCGGATTCCCTCAGGAACAGACAGAGGAGAACCTGTCTGTGCAAGGGTTTAATACAGTGTGTGTGTGTGTGTGTGTGTGTGTGTGTGTGCATGTGCGTGCATGTGTTTGTGTGTGTGCGTGCCTAAGGTCAGAAGATCAAGCTGTGAATGCTAGTTGTAAATGAATCACAGTTGATCCTACGCTAAATTTATCATCCTTCTCCCTCAATCGATAAACCAGGGACTTATTGGACAAGTGAGATATGTGTGTGTGTGTGTGAAAGAGAAAGCAAAGGAGAGAGAGAGAGTGTGTGTGTGTGTTCTGATGGTAAACACAGCTAAACTGGCGTAGCTGTGTGTTCAAGGCTTGGGAAGAGGGTTTTCCTTTCTGTTGACAAGTTTGTTTCAAAGGTTTCAAACGTTGGCCAGAAACAATAGCACTGCTAAAGTGCCTCCTGCCTCAGCTGCCCTCACTGGCACTGCTACAGTGCCTCCTGCCTCAGCTGCCCTCACTGGCACTGCTACAGTGCCTCCTGCCTCAGCTGCCCTCACTGGCACTGCTACAGTGCCTCCTGCCTCAGCTGCCCTCACTGGCACTGCTACAGTGCCTCCTGCCTCAGCTGCCCTCACTGGCACTGCTACAGTGCCTACTGCCTCAGCTGCCCTCACTGGCACTGCTACAGTGTCTCCTGCCTCAGCTGCCCTCACTGGCACTGCTACAGTGCCTCCCGCCTCAGCTGCCCTCACTGGAACTGCTGCAGCGTCTCCTGCCTCAGATGGGCTCAGTGGCACTGCACCTTAGAAACTTCAGCAAAACCTGCAAAACGTGGAGGGGAGGTGGATAGGAATAAATATAACTCCATGGCAAAGTTTTATGCGGCTCCAGTGCAACAGGATGGAAATGCGCATCGTAGACAGTCTCCAGCACTGCGTTTAGTTAGGAACACCTACCTCCTTACTGGAAACTTCGCTATGTGTACATAGAGCTGCACAATTATAGCTGGAAGCCCATTCATTGTGGGCTAAGGATTTCTAACTGAAATCTGCAGTGTTTGATTAATGAATGTTTCTAATAAAGTGTCTGCTAATAAACTTGCTACGATCTATAAAATTGGAAACTCTATCAACTCTATAAACTTGTCTTTTAATTGTAACGCCTAAGACAGCAGAGGTGTCCTGAAACATTGCCTAGAGACTTATTTGAATAACTCTCACTAGTAAACAAAGGACACTAGTAAGCAAAGGACACGAGATGCTTTCTTCTTCCTTCTTCTTCTTCTTCTTCTTCTTCTTCTTCTTCTTCTTCTTCTTCTTCTTCTTCTTTACTTTTAACCTTGAGCTGCTAGCCAGAATTGCGTAATTGCACATGCTCAGCTGGGTAAAAGCTTAAGAACACTTGCACATATGAAATTGTCACGGTTCATTGGTTGTGCAGAAAAACCACTCTGAGAGGCCAACCAGCAGCGCATAATGCAAAAGAAATATTTCTGTCCCCTCTCTGCTGTTTGCTCTCAAAGTGCAGGCGAGCTGCTACTTGTCGAGTTGTAAATGAGGATAGGCACTACACCCGGCACTCTCATTGGTCCTTAGAAGCAGTCGTGACATCTGCTTTCTATTTTCTCCCAAGTTGGAGTTACAGTTTTAGTTTGCCGCGTCTTCTGGGGGACCCTCTGAAATTGTAGAATGTCTGGAAGACTCTGTTAGATATTAATCAACATTATTACAGAATCTGATTCATAAAGACAAGGGACATTAGATTGATGCAGTTAATAGATTTTTATGCAGTTTTGCCTACAGCATTGGCCAAAATGCTGTATGACTGTATGATGTATGATTAGTTCAAGTTCAAGTTCAAAGTTTATTTGTCACGTACACAGTCATACATGGTATAACTGGCAGTGAAATGCCTTTTGTAACAGCGCTGTCTGTGGCTGAGGAGAGATGCAGGAAAATGGAATGCGGTTTAATGAATAAATAAATATGTTATGATGAATGAAGAGGGGCTGTATACTACGTATATAGTATACTATGCGTATAGTACGCATATAGATTATGTCCAAACACAAGTCTCAAACCTGAGGCAGTTGGGCGTATACTTCAGAGTGACATGTAGTGACTGACATGCAGACCAACAAATGTAACTGTGCATTCTGTAGCCACACAGATGATTGACATCAGCATTAACCAATGTCGACTATAGCGTCGGACCATGACTTAACTTCAAGTTTCATTTTTATTTTGTCTAGTTTACAAATAATTCATATTTTGCATGTGTTAGTAGTGGCCATTAAAATGATTGAAGCCATTATTGTGGTCCTCAGTTTGTCAATGATCAAAGCATCAGTCAATTTCATGTGATTGCTTAGCAGATTGCTCATCGACTTCCATGGGAGCAACAGCACTCTTTGTAAGTAGTTGATTGTTGAGGAGTCCAACTATCATGCACCGATCAGATTAACAAAAGGTATAATTAAAGCCACAAACTGCTGGCAGTACATGAGACGATATTTTGCGGCGAGGTTGCTATGTCTACCTGACAGCGTTGGCCTTCGGAGTATCGCAGGAACAACCATGGCTGACACAGAGAAATGGCTTTGTAATATTTAGCCTAAAATTAGCTAACACTGGCCTTGACAAACACTCCCAGCTGTCATGGCTCCCTTAGATGATGGTTTGTTGATCGCTATTAATTAACAATTAAAACATCAAACATTGAAACAAATGATGGGGCCCTTTGAATTTGATAGCATTTCTTTTGGCCCCAGGCAGAAACTGTGCTCCCACGTAAAACAAAACAAAACACTTACAGATGCCAGTATGCAGAGAATGAACAGAGCAGACTGGTTATGAGAGCAGGTAGGCTGTTCGGTAGAAGTGAACACGGTTTCACTTAAGCCTAGTAAAGCAGAGCTAGTTGTTTTACTGCATGTAAGACTTGGTGGTGAAGATTCAGTCTTGTGGTTGAATGGGGTTGGAGATGTATCTTTGCAAGAGGAACAACAGTGAATCTTCTGACTTGAGGTGCCCCTGTGTGTGTGTGTGTGTGTGTGTGTGTGTGTGTGTGTGCGTGTGTGTGTGTGTCTGTGTGTGTGTATGTTACGAGGGGCTCTTGTGATGTTTTTGTGCTAAAAGGGGCTTCTGTGATGTCTGTATGTGTGTGTGTGTGTGTGTGTGTGTGTGTGTGTGTGTGTGTGTGTGTGTGTGTAGTGTGTGTAGTGAGTTTTCTGATCACGCGGCTCTCAGATGGAGTGTAGGTGTGCTTTTCCTCTTTCAGGTGAATTCTGTAAGTCTTACTCCAAATATAATTGGGCTTTTGCTTTCAGTACAGACTCAGTGCATGCCTACTGACCTTACCCCCCCCGACAATAACTTTCTAAACTTGTGTCAACTTTTTCAATTATTTTGAAAAAGGAAAGCTCATTGTGTGTGCGTGTGTGTGTGTGTGTGTGTGTGTGTGTGTATGCGTGTGTTTATGGCTCAATCGTTCTTATATTTAAAACCTTCCGCAGCAAAATTTGTAAAGATTACACTTAATATACGCTTCAGTGCCACACTAGATCAAAGTTCTTTAGCACTTATTTTTTCTATGACTATCTCTCTAGCTTTTAACAGTTGATATTTTTTAATGAACTCCGAGGGCCACGGAATTCCCAAAGTCACTCCAGATCATGTGCTGCTGTTTAACCTTCGTTTTGGCGAGAGAAACGCAGACTCCTCGGCTCGATTCTCTTGATTTGTTACCTGATTTACCGTCCCCTGACTCCCAGCCAATCTCCGCCACATTGCTAAATCAATAAGCTTGTTGACAAATGGTCCTCCTGACACACGAGGTGACGGGAATCGACTAAAAACGATCAGCAGGGGCCCTTCGTAAGCAACCGTTTGGACCCCTCCCGCGAGGACGTTCACCCCTCTGACATGCACCCCGACTCCCGTTCGATCACCACAGAGAGAGACACCTCTGCACAGCTCATCTAGTCCGAATGAGGACACTTGTCACCGATAATGAAGCCTCCCTAAACATGTGCACCTGTTTTGCCAAAAGGCCGCTACCAGGTAATTCCGAAACGCGGCAGATGCTGTCCTCAGAGTAAAGGAATTAAAATAAAGGGATTAGAATAATGGGATTAGAATTATGGGGTTAGAATTATGGGATTAGAATTATGGGATTATTCTGAAGACTGGATTACAAATGGGTTATAAGTGTTTGTCAACAAGCAGGGACTTGGGAAACCCCAGAACTTGGCTGGGCAGATCTCTGAAGGGTTGCTGCTGGAAACTACTGGCTGCGCTTAGTTATTGTGCCGTATTTGTAGGATGGACATAATATGGTAATGTGAATAAATAAATAAATGAAGTGAAATAAAAATGCAATGGGATGTTTTAAAGGAGTCTTCGCAGTGTATATGATGTAAAAGATTGTTTTCTTCCATTGAAGGTAATCCGATTTCTTTCCTAAATTGAATGTTGGGTGAAAATTAAGCACTTGGAATATTCATTGCTCATGGTGAGTTCATGAACTTTCTGGGTGATTAACAGGGCTCTTCCTCTAATGTCCCGCACGCAGGCATCTTAATTTAGACGGGAGGAAGCATTCAGGGAAGGAGAGATCTGACCCAACTGCTTAGCCAGCAGAACGAATTAGATCTAAACTCCTCCGTGAAGAGTTTGCCTAGGAGAGGAATGCAGGAATGCATGTGCGGAGTCTGAGCATCTGGAAGTGAGGAACCTTCACGTGGCAGGAGTGGGCGGGGCTGGGAGGTCCTTGTTGTGTGAAGGAGGAGATATTGATCGCCCATCTGCGCGCGGTTCTGGTGGGGACTTGGGTTCAGCTCATCCACCCCAGGCTCCCCTCTAAAATTCTAGCTGTGTTTCAAATCATTACAGAACAGGGCTTTTGCACTATATAATCTTAAATCTGACTCCCTGTAAAGTTCACTATCAGCTACCCACAATGTATGAATAATAGATCATGCATTTATTTATTTTTTTTACACTTGCCATAACGCAGTGCATTATTAAAAACAAAAGGAAAAAAAAATCATTGCTGTCAAGAGATCTGGGACAAGATGGCAATTTTGTAGACAAATGTATACTACGTGGCTAGAAGCGTGTTAGCACTCCTATTTATTTCAGGTGTTTCAGCCACACCCATTGCCGTATTGCTAAATCAATATGCTTGATAAAGCCCTCCCATTTCCACACCCATCCAGTCATAACCATTGTAACCACACCCATCACCACACCCATTACGTGCGAACGAAACCAAGCCATTTAATCTCCATCCTATCAACACTGGCAGCAGAATGAGTCATGAGGAGGAGCCCAGGGACTTTAAGTGTCACTCTTGTAGTATCCTGCAAGTCAGTTCATAACATTTCTGCCCTGCTAGATCTGCCCCAGGCAGGCATAAGCACCATTATTGTGACATGGAAGCGTGTAGGAGCAGCACCATCTCAGCCACAAAGATGTAGGCCAAACCACCTCACAGAGCGGGGCTGTCGAGTGTAGAAGCGTGCGGTGTGTGAACATGGCCTACGCTCGGATGCTTCTCTGGAAGCAGCATAAACACAGGAACTTTCATCACGAGCTTCAGGAAGTAGGTTTCCATGGCTGAGCAGCTGCACACAAGCCCAAGCATCTGCTGCGGTGGAGTAAAGCACATCGCCACTGGACACTGAGACGGTGGAAAGATGTTCTCTGGAGTGATGAATCACGCTTCACTATCTGGCAGTCCGATGAAGGAATCTGAGTTTGGTGGATGCCAGGAGAACAGTACCTGCTAGAATGCAGAGTGTCGACAGTAATAACGGTGCCAGGGTTTGGACTAGGTCCCTTAGTTCCAGTGGAAGGTGACATTAATGTTATAGACATTTCTTTGTATAAGCTTCCAACTTTGTGGCAACAGTTTGGGTAAGGCAGTTGGCTGTTCTGGCATGACTGTGCCCCTGTGCCCGAACAGATGTCCATTAAAACATAACTGAACAGGTTTGATCTGGAGGAACTCCAGTGGCCTGCCCTGACCCCTGACCTCAGCCGACTCAACACCTCTGGGATGACTTTACGCATACTCTTTTGACCGGACGTGCACAAGTTCTCATAGACACTCTCCAAAATCTTGTGCAAAGATCTCAAAGAGACTATCATAGTCACAAACATTCCTAAATTATTCATGGTTTTGGAATGGGATGTCAAACAGGCTATCATAGGTGTGATGGTCAGTTGTCCACATACTTTTGGCCATATGGTGTAAATAGGTGACGTGCAAACATAAATAGCCCCATTATTTAATGTGCTTTGCTTGTTAACACTTGATCGGCCTGGGTAACCCGATGTCAGATACTACCTCACCAAACCTTGCATTTGTCAAAGCTGTAGCTATGCCCAAGGAATCTATACTACTGTTGCTAGGTTACTGACATAACATTTTGAAACATAGTGTCTGAAATGGTTTTCTTGTTTCACTAGCACTACCGGTCCTTAGAAAGTAAGCCTTACAATATGACAGAATTCAGAAATGTGCAAAATGGTTTATTTCAATGAATGTTTAATTTAATTAAAGTGATTTGATTAGGAATGCTTCCATACTTAGTTCTTCATCTTTAGCTGTGAGAACTACTCTTTCTAGCACTGCATGAACTAGCAGGATCCCAGAAGCTGTCCTGCTCTGTAATGAGCAGAGGCAGCAGACCTCTGGGTAATCCAGAAGAGCTTAAGTCTGTGCAGACCTTTCATCAACGTCAGCTTCACGACACACGTCACATTAGCTTTCGCCTGCGAATCTCTGGGAGCAACCCCGAGGCCCAGAAACAGACGTGATGTAATGGAACATATGGGAGAAATAGGTAGAAAGTGAGTGTGTGAGTGTGTTAGTGTGTGTGTGTGTGTGTGTGTGTGTGTGTGTGAGGGGGAAGGAGTAGGCAGCTTTCAGACAGAGACACTTATCAGCAGTGGATGTGTTCCAGATGCAGCTGTTTCTCTCCACATCCAGACGTGTCGAAGTTAGGGGCCCTCCCCTCTCTCTCTCTCTCTCTCTCTCCCCTCTCCCTCCCTCTCTCTCTCTCTCCCTCTCCCTCTCTCTCTGTATCTCTTCCTCTCTCTCCCCTCTCTCTCTCTCTCTCTCTCTCTCTCCCTCTCCCTCTCTCTCTGTATCTCTTCCTCTCTCTCTCTCTCTCTCTCTCTCTCTCTCCCTCTCCCTCTCTCTCTGTATCTCTTCCTCTCTCTCTCTCTCTCTCTCTCCCCTCTCTCTCTCTCTCTCTCTCTCTCTCTCTCTCTCTCTCTCTCTCTCTCTCTGAGGGCCAAGGCTGTGTTGGACAGACAGAGAGTGAGAGAGAGGAAAGGAGAGGGCTGAGCTGGGGGGGGGGGACGTGTGTGTGTGTGTGTGTGTGTGTGTGTGTGTGTGTGGTCAGAGCAAGTGATATGAGCTATCACTTGCTCTGTCTGTCAACCAGGGATCAACAAGCAAACATTATTTATCAGACATTTTGAGGAGTCTGATATGCAGCCTCATTTGACATGACTCGAGTACCAAGCGGCATCCAAGGCGGCATCAAACCGCTGCCCGTGTATATCTGCTGCTGTCCAAGGTGCTGATGGACTAAATGCTCTTTAAAAATGGGCTTTTTTTGGTTGCCACGGCACCTTTCACACAGGGCTAAAAGTGTTAACATAGCTACAGAGTTTCATTTTACACATTTTAAACATTGCAAAGCCTGCCTGTCATCTGGGAGTTTGTTTTTAAGTTTTATTGTGAGGAGTGCTGTGTGGTAAACAGGGGAGACATCTGATCTCTCTCTCTCTCTCTCTCTCTCTCTCTCTCTCTCTCTCTCTCTCACTCTGTTTCAGTGCCCTGGGATCAAGAGGTGGACCCCGGGTTATTATATCCCTTAGAAAGTTAATCTCACACCAATTAGTTCCAGCCCAGGAGGTTGGAGCTGCTGGTTCAGTCTGAGCTGATGTCTTTCCTCGGGGAGTCCTGCTCACGTTCTGACTCTGCTCTCTCCACAAGCACACTGCCAGCCTTCATATTCACTCACACACACACACACACACACACACACACACACACACACACACACACACACACACACACACACACACACACACACACACACACACACACACACACACACACACACAGAGTTATAAATCCATACCCAATGCTGTTGTGATGCCTGAAATATGCATGTGGTTATATGACTCCTCTGTGGGGGTGTCTAATTGGGTTGCACTTACATATCGCACCATTTACTTTATGTGTGTGTGTGTGTATGTGTGTGTTTCCTGCCAACGTAAGAGTGTTTGTCATGGTAGCTATTAGAATGAATAGAAAATAAGCCATATGTGTGGATATATATTTGGTGGGGGGGAGCGAATTCATGTGTTGATCTATAAGGTGCCTGCAGCAGTTATGTAAAGATCGAGCGTCATGCATGTGTGTGTCTCTTCATGCGTGTGTGTCTCCTCCAGGTGTGAGACTTTGCAGTGGGTACAGCAGATCTCTCATTACTTGTCCATTCAACTGCTACACACACACACACACACACACACACACACACACACACACACACACACACACACACACACACACACACACACACATTGGTCTAACAGGTAGACTCACTCAGTCTTTCATGGGCTTGAAATAGAGGTCAGATCTTTTTAGGACCTCAATTTGTTATGAAGATTGAGGGATATTTTATTAGCACAACAACAAGAACAATGATTATTATTACTGTTATTGCTGTTGATAATAATGAATCAATTGTATACAGGACACAGTACAAAATCATTGTATAGGCTCTTTGCTTTTCCTAACATCCAGAATTTGTGTGTATTGGTGTGTATTGGTCTCATTTGTTTAAATCTGCTTGTTTACAGTTTCCCTTTCAGCTGTTTGTGCGCTGTGTCTGAACTCTCATCAATGCTGTTTCGGACTGATGCCAGTCTGACTTTGAAAAAGGAGCTGTGTCCTCCTGGAATGTGCTTGAATAGGTAAATGAATCAAATCTCAGTAAATATATAACCGGTAACCTGCTATAAATCATGAACAACAGCCAATGGTGGACCTCTGTTGCTGATCATGTGACCTATGGGTGGCCTTACTCCTTGAGACTAGTTTTGCTAACAGGTCACACAACAGACTGGAACGTGCATGTCAGCTCATATTCCTTTCATCTGGAGTTCAGTACAGATGTCTGTGTTTGGTTGCACTTGAGTGTTTGAGTGAATCTGGGTGGAGTGGTTTGACTGAGCTTCTTAGTCCCATTCTCAGGTTCCTCCAACCAGACCTCATGTTTACTCTGAACTCCTAGAGCACCTTCTCCAGGTAATGATCAGGTGAGCAGACCTCCTTCATCTGCTCCAGATGGATGAGGAGCTTGAACAAAAACCTGCTTGGTGTGTGTGTGGGGGGGGGGGATTGGAATGAGAACCCCTGATTTGACCTGATGAACGATTGTGTCTGTGTGTGTCTGGGTGCATCTGTGTATCATGTCCTGTTCCAATTGCACAAACACATTCTCTCTAGGACTTTAAAGGGCCCATATACTACATTTATTTAATATTTTTGCTTGATGCCCACGACCTTTGTGTGGTTTCATGCGCCAATAACCTAATAATTCCTTTTTACAAGCTCATTCTACAGCCTCTCTTTATCCCAGAGAATTAAATAGGATATTTCGGTTATTTTTCCTTTACTACGAATGTGAGATCAATGATCTCTGTTCTGACCAGATGCCTTGTAATGTGCTTTATTCAAAAAGCACTGTGAGATGAAACACAACCGAGAACTGCGATGTAAATGGGTAGGGCTCAACTGCTGTAGGCTGAATAGTTGCGTATATGTAAATTTGTTCGTTTTCATCATGTCATAGAAAACGTCTTTGAAAACGTACGTTCAAAATGCACTGATTTTGCAGCTAAGATTCCGTATATGGACTGAAGGAGTGAACCGTGTTTCAAAATTCTTATTTTGATAAAGCTAGGAAATTCAGTTTTCCATGATAGGGACAGGAACAGTTCAAATCAGTGAAAATGAACTCAGGAACCTGAAAGCAGAATATGGACAGATCAGATCTAAAATATACCACAGACCCCAACAATTTAGAGCTTTAGAAACAAACACCACTAAATACTCACTCCACTAAGTATTGGCACAACAGCATTTAATACCAATTTCAGACGTGACAGGAATGATTGGCTCTGAGTCCCAATAATCTAACCATGAAGAAACAGAGGCACCGCTCACCTTTCCCAGATCACCAGGAAAAAGGAATTGTACAATTTTATGAATGTTTCTCAGATGGAAAAAAAGCTACCTCTGTCCACAGCATGATAAAGTAACTAACGGCCTTGCGAGGTTAATGAGTGTACAAGCGTATTCATGAGCACAATGTTCTGCACACTATTTTTGTGAACCAGAATTGGTTTAACCTCTCTCTTTCTCGCTCTCTCCCTTTTTCTCTATCCCTCTCTCCAGTTTCAGCTTTGAGTAGGCTATGGATATGTGTCAGGAAGCTCAGCTGTTGTTACAGAGGAGATGAGAAATCTCTCACCTGTCAGATGCAGACATGCCTCAACATATTTATACCAGCATGCATGCATGTGAGTTTGCTTGGGCATGTGTGTGTGCGCACACACCAATACACACACACACACGCACACACACACACACACACACACACACACACACACACACACACACACACACACACACATTCTCTCTCTCTCTCTTTCTCTTACTTACAGGTACAGAGGCATCCCATGGGCAGTGCTTGTCACAGCTATGTAAGTGGGTCATTGTGTGCTTCCAAACACAAGCCTGGTATGAAATAAGTTGGCTGCACAATTCAGGATCAGGTTTTAAGATCTGTGCCTTCAGTTCATTCATTACAGCATTTCTAGTTCTCTTTGAATGAAATATTACCAAAAGCAGTGTTGTGCCACTATAAATATTATATATCTTATGGGAGAATATCTACAGTGCAAAGAGCTATATTTAACAATTGTGAGTATTTCCCACTCTTAAATTACACATTATCCACTCGTCTGTGAATTAGGGGAGAAATGAGTGGTTTAAAATAGCAATCAATGCCTCTGTCTCTTTGCCAGGATTTAATATTTAAGGCTGCGTTAAGTTCAATATTGCCAAAACATGAGCACTCTCTACCCCTCTTTCTTTATGTTCTGTCCTTTCTGTGCTGTTTTATACGAGAGCAACGACTCCACTTAGACATAATTACCCAATTTCAGCACAGCAGCTTTGCTGAGCAGTTGGGACACACATGCACACACGCACGCACGCACGCAAGCACAATGTCATATGTTCTCAAAAGTGTTTGTGCGTGTGCGCGTTTAACTAAACAGACACCACGCTGACACGTGGCCATTCGAGGGTCACTGGATGGCGGGTCACTGTGAGGTTAACAAGGTAGCACTCATCCTTAATCCAGCTGCTCTCGGTGACACTCTGCTGAAGCCCCTCCCATCTCTGAGCGCCCCGGGCAATGGTTGCTACAGCCCACTGCTCCACTGCTCATGATCGAGGGGGTGAACTGCACAGCATCAAAGGACTTGTGGGATGTAAAGGAAATAATGATATGTGCTGTATTTCTTGGTTATCCGAAGGGAATGGTATTAATAAGGTGGGCTTCTCGTTGATGTGTTGTGCAACCTCTTGATCTGCTCCTCCCAGTGCGGAGGAGGGTCCAGGCTCATGCTCATATGTGTGGTCAACGTATGGTCAGTGTTTGGTCAGAGTGTGGTCAGCATGTGGTCAGTGTGTGAGTGTGCTCAATGTGTGGTCAATGTGTGGTCAGCGTGTGGTCAGCGTGTGGTCAGTGTGTGGTCAGTGTATGCTCAGTGTGTGGTCAGCGTGTGGTCAGTGTGGTCAGTGTGTGGTCAGTGTGTGGTCAGAGTGTGGTCAGTGTGGTCAGTGTGTGGTTAGTGTGTAGTCAGAGTGTGGTCAGAGTGTGGTCAGTGTGGTCAGTGTGTGGTCAGTGTGTGGTCAGGGCTGATTAACTGATTTAACTGATTAATACATAATTGCAGTCAGCATTTCTTCACTCGCATTCTCACTCTCTCTACTTCTCTTTCTACTGCTCTCTACCACTCTCTTTCTCTCTCTCTCTCTCTCTCTCTCTCTCTCTCTCTCTGACGTTTACGGTATCTCTTTTACTTTCTTTCATACTCTCACTTTTTCTCTCACTTTTCACTCAGTCTCTCACTCTGCTCTTCTCTCTCTCTCAAGCCTTCTCAGTAGTTCACGCTTTTCTGTCTCACTGTCTCTCTCTCAGTTGGTGCGCCTCATTCTTTTTCTCCAGCGAATGCCAGTGGTGGGGAGTGGGCCACAGCGAGAGGTGGAGGTGGAGCTGGCTGTTGAGAATGGTATAGAGTGTTATCTAAGAGGCTTTTGGGCTGTGGCGAGAATTCAGGCACGGGTGATCATGCTGACCAGCTAACCTGCGATCCGACTGCAGCTGTAAAACACATGCTTATGCTCATTAGTGAGAGAGAGAGAGAGAGAGAGGGAGGGAGAGGGAGAGAGAGAGAGAGAGGGAGAGAAGAAAGGAGGGCATTGCTATCTTCCAAGCGGGTGATAATATCTTCACTGATTTGAGTATCATCACGGGTTTTGGAAAAGATGCACCCCCCATGGTCCGTTCTTTTTTCCAGAGTTGGACTCTGGCCCTGATCTCACACACCCATCGCCCCTCCCATGGGGGTGTCCTTACCGGGCTCAGCTGTGCTGGATGTGGGCTGCATCTGAACTTTGCAGGATTTCTGTCGCTGCAGGAGCAAACTACACTGGACTAACATCACTGTGATAGTAAACTTAAGTCCATCTGTGTCAGGCATTTTTTTTAAAACGCATTTGAAAATGACAACTTCCCTTTAAACTGTGGAAGCACTGATAAGTGGACCAATGGAAATGGGGCAAAGTTACTTGGATTAAAATCTCATAGGTCTTATAGAATGCTATTTTTAAATCCTATAAAGTTCTGTTTTCTGAGATATAAGGTTTTCTTATGAGGGCGATGGTGAACTTTACTAGCTTATATGATTTATAGTTTCGTTGGAAGTTCTGGGGCCTGACGATGTGAGAGTGAATTTGTTGGATTAGAGGAACATTCCTGTTCCAATGTTGTTGCAAGCCATGACATTAATACAAATTACATGACAACAGACACATGACTGACAGGGATGATGCAACAGCATGATTTTTTCATTTGATATGTGCTTTATTAGTTTGTAAAAAAAAATAAAAAATCTAATTCAATACTGAATTAAAATGGCTTATTCCCTTTTGAACATGTGATCACTTTATTGGCCTTTAATAAGGGCTGCTGTTCTCTGGTTGGGTGTTGAATTTCATGTAGCAGGCGCTCCCAAAAATGGGTCACTTTTTAAAAATGCTGTTTATTTTTATGTTTTTCCTGACTTTAGCTGTTAAGCCAATTCCCACCCACAGTCATGCCAGCTAAGCTCTCTCTTGTCATGAAATAACTACCAGCCATGGAAAGTGAAGGTAAGCATGTGTTTTCTTCCAGACATGTGAAGCCAGGCAGCACATCTTTACATGCTGGTGCCCGTAGCTGGGCACATACGGAGGAAGGCACCAACTGCCCTCGCCAGCAAGGAAGACCACTCAGACACCTACAGGAGGCTGGTGTGACTGTGACCAGGAGGAGGGGCAATAACAGGAGGCGGAGCAATAACATTCTTCGAACCCAGACAGCAGTGCCAGTTTTGCTCCCTTAGACTTCCTGCCACCGATGGCTATGACATCACTGGTGCTAGACCCAGCGCAGCCATGATGATAGGCAAAATCGGTCACTTTTGAAAAGAGATGGATAACCAAGGGAGGAAGTTAGAAGGGAAAAAAAATGACAGAGAAGGTGTGAGAGTTTTACGAGGAGCCAGGTAGCAGGTATTTCAGCATGCTGGTGATCTCTGCAGGAAGGAGGTGGGGGGTCAGCTTTGGACTGGCTCCAGAGACAGCAGGAGGAAACCTCCATTGACTTGAACCTTCGCTGTGTGAGATTTCGAGTTCTCTGTCTCAGTTCCAGAGAGTTTGTGCACAGCCGACGGGGGCATAACACACGGAACCTCAGCAGTGTCCTACTGTTCCCAGCGTTGTTGATATTATCGGCCGGATCTCACGAACGGGCGTTTCCCACCCGATCTCATGACTGCAAATTTCTAATGATTTGCATGAGCCAATTCGTCCAAAAACCTGTGTGCTGGGACTCAGTGCTGCACACAATTAGTTGCATGCAAATGTTAGCTGCCGCAAGTCAAGCATTAGCTGTTCAAATGAACTTTGAATTTTTGAAGCACTGAGCGTGAACCTCTGGGGTCAACACAGATGGTCTCAGGATGTGACTCTTTCACTAATTCATGCGACGGTTGCAGTCTGATCTTTGTAAACGCAAATAACGTTGATTCTCAAGCAGTTCCCCCAAATTCACTTCACCAGAGGCACAGAGATGTAAAAACCCCGTGTTCCAAAAGTGAGAGGAGATGTTCTATAACGTCTCTGCAGATGTTTAGGAATACCACCACAGAAGCTCCCTATGGCCTCAGTAAACTGTGGACTGGAGGTGAAGGTCTGCCATCTCGCCACGTAGTCCACACTAACATGGGTATATTGGAAAACACTTTTTTTTGGTGGTTTGGCTACACTAGCATTTTCAGTCAGTTTCCCAGGTGTTCCCCATTCACAATAAAACATGGAGAAAGACGGAAAAGGTGAAGGGCAAGCGTGAGTGTCTGACCTACGACTCCTGCGTCATCTCCGCCGCCAGACTTTGTTTACATGCTGCGGTCGCGTGAGGCGTGGTCGCCGTCACGCAGAGAAAATGGCGAGGAAAAAGATAGACAGGACAGGCAATGAAGTCGAGCAGCTAAACATGAATTAAAACATGCACTGCAGTGAACAGTGTGATGACGAGCACTGTCATTTCGGAACTGTGGAGGTCACGTGACGACCTTACGTCAGTGTTTTCTAAAAGCTTTGTTTTCCCTTTTCCACAGTAAAAACCCCAAAGCTGCGTTTTCAGAATTATCCACTTGGGAGAGCGGAATTGAAAAGATGCATTTTCAGTGGTGGAAAACGCCATTTTAGCGTGGATGGGAGGGCGCAGCATTGGAAATAGATGCGCTTTCCAATTTACCTGCGTTAGTGTGAACCAGATCTCAGAAATATTCAATTGCTTCTTCATGCTTTACTCTTTCCTCTTTTTCGTTTTTCTTTTTTTCTTCTCAGTGAAGTCAACTGGATATCAAAGGAGTGGATATATTTTTTAATGCCGGGCGTAGCCGAGCCCTCTTGGCGTGTCCCCTCACCTCACCCCACGCATGCTGGCCGTTTGATGGAGAGGATGAAGGGGAGCACAGAAATAAACACTGCCACCGCTTTAAAATCGCCGGCTAGTTTTCGTGAACCTCCGTCCTCGTGCTGCAGTAAACCCAGAGGCTTTTGATCCAAACTGAAGCATTCGGTACAGGCCTTCTGCACGTGCTGTGTGGGTTAGAAGCTCCTAGGCCAGCAATGATGCATTCACCGTCGCTTCCGACTGGAGCGTTACATCAAACAGACTCTCAGCTGTCAGCAGTATGTAAGTACATGTTATTTATTTAGTTAGTAAGTGAGTATGAATTAATTTCATAATTAAATTATTCGAATGATCATTGAGTCAAATCTCAGTCCAGTCCTTTGGGAGCTTCCTGGCCCCACCGAGCAGGTTTTTGTTCAAGCTCCTCATCCATCTGAAGCAGATGAAGGAGGTCTGCTCACGCTCCCCACTCTTGCAGGAGCCTTAAACATGGAATAGAGACGACACGCACGCCATGACACTCCATCCACAGCTTTGCTAATGTTATTCTTCAGGTCAAATCCTGCCATCTCATAGGTCAGCATGGGAGCCAAAAGGTCACGTCTATGGTGATTTGGTCAGTCTCATGCAGGCTGTACTTCATGTCAGAACTGATAGACATAAACGAATGGATTAAATGGTATCTGAGAATGCAAGCATGCATGCGCGCGCGCGCACGCACACGCACACACACACACACACACACACACACACACACACACACACACACACACACACAGAGGATTGATAAGGCTAAGTGAATATTCATTGGATTTTCATTAGAATTCCTGAGACTGTGAGCATGCGCATGTATGTATACACACACACACACACACACAGACACACACACAGAGGATTGATAAGTCAAGTGAATATCCATTGGTTTTTCATTAGATGCTCTCCATGAGTGATGCTCCTGACCTTCCAATGGAGATGTAGTGACCTTGTGGGACCAGATCGCTGGTGTCTGTCTGCAGGGTCGACAGATGTGTCATTTCCAAAATGCATTTACTGGATACATCATAAACCATGGAAGCAAACTGACAATCTAACAAACAAAGCCCTGTTGGTATACAGAAGTGAGAATTCTGGTTAAAATCATGTTTAAAATGGAACAGGTAACACAATTTTTTATGAAAAAAATGATTCAAGAAACACATAATAAAAACTTTCCATTACTGGTTTGTAGGAGTAATTACTGACATAAACTGAAAAACTATTTAAAGGATAATTCAAATAAAAAATTAAAGGATTTTAATTGGCTATAATATGAATTCATAGTTTTTCTGCATTAACTAATTTATTTTTTGCAGAGAGAGCAGAAAATGGATTGGAGTAGGTGTTTAACACACACACACACACACACACACACACACACACACACACACACACACACACACACACACTCGCATGCTTCCTTCTACAGAGTGACCTGTAGGTTTAAATGATACCCCACAAATGTATTTGTGTGTGTGTCTGTGTGTTAAAAATAAACCGAATCCTATCTTCCCCTAAGGCTGTCATGTTTTTGAGGAGAGCAGAATACAGAGAAAGCATGAGCGAGAGAAAGACAGAGAGAGACAGAGAGGGAGAGAGAGAAGGAAAGAGGGAGAGAGAGAGAGAGATACAAGAGAAAACTGCCTTCTCCTGCCTCACACTATACCCACTCACAGGCACGTATAGACGGACAGTGTTCACTAAAATAGCCCTCTGGTATTTTTATTCTAAAAGTGCAAAGCAGAGAGACCCTTCTTATCGTCACATTTTCGAGTGCAGTCTTTCTCATAAATAGTCCCTGCCGTCCGTACGGCAGGCAGCAGGGTTTTGGGAGGCATTCGTGGCCTCCTGAATTAAAAATGCCTCTAGCAGAAGGCAGCTGTCTTCTAATTTGCCTTATTTCGGTCCGGGCTGAAGGCAGAACTGCAGGAAACCTTCTCAGTAAGCCAGTCCCATAATTCTGTGTGGCTGAAGAGTTCCACAAAAGTTTGGACAAAACAAACAAACAAACAAACCCTGACACAGAGAACTGTCACTCAGACTCAAGTGACTGATATTTATTTTTACCATTCTACATTTGTAACCGAAGAATACATTTACGCTTTAACTGCCTGTCTCATAGCTGATATTGTTTGATGTTTTACACGGCTGCCATATTTGTGTTTATAAATTGTCAGACTCCGTTCCTTCGCTTAAACATGGCTAGGTAATGTACTGACACCTGACAGACAACATGTTTCACATCCCTAGCAAGGCAACAACGGAACACGACAACAGCAGTCAGCGTCTCCGTGTTTGTCTGAATTTGAAGGAGTTTGGCTATCCTCCCTTTTCCCTCCTGGAGTGAAACCTGGCTGAGCATGTCACCAGGAGCTCAGCTTCCGTATATGGTGGAAGGCAGAGCTGCAGAACAGATAACTCAGCACAAAAGCAGCGCTGAGCTGGGAGCTCTTACCTGCTGCCGGTAGAAAGTGCTCCGCATCTCCCGGAAGATAAAAGTTTTATGGCAGATGTTTTCGGCCTGAGAAACCGGCTTCGGCCCACATGTCCTCCGCGCTCGCTCGCTCTCGCTCTCTCTCTCTCTCTCTCTCTCTCTCGCTCTCTCTCTCTCTCTCTCTCTCTCTCTCTCTCTCTCTCTCTCTACTTGTGGGGCATTGGAGAGAACAAACGCAGAGCGGCATAGAGACAAAGAAAGTGAAGGAATATGTCAGGCGTGGCATGGGTCGATGCCAAGCACGGCAGGAAGTGATAGAATACAAGGATTGATAGACCACTTGCCTTTCCCTGCCAGCCACTGGCCTCTCATCTTTCGTATAATCGAGTAGACTGAGCTTTTTGATACTACTGCCGTGCATTGTGGGATTTGTTGTTCTGGAGCTTAACCAAGGTGACAGTACAACAATAAGGGGAGGCGCGCGCGTGCGTGCGTGCGTGCGTGCGTGCGTGTGCGTGTGTGCAAGCCTTTTTACCATCTTTGCTCCCAGCGAAATTCCGTTCAGATTTTTGTCTGTATTTGTGTTATTGATCAGCCAAGCCCTTCATGGCCCTCTTTCAGTTATCCCGCAGTAAAGGTCTCCATTAAGCATGTCTGTATTGCATTACAGGAGAGCCCAGTGAAACATTACTGCAGGCAACGCGTTCTCGCCAGGCCCCGTAGGATGAGTCACAGGACATGTTGCAGTGAGTTAAGGGAGCAAGCTCTGCCAAGCCAGCAGAAGGAACCCCAACACCTGCTCCTCCACCACAGAGGACCATGACAATTTGATCCCGCGCTGATGCTTTCGGGACTTCTGTGTTATTATGGTGCAGTGGCTTGCTACAAAGATCTGCATCTTAGAAGAATTCTAGTAATTCTAGTAGCTCTGGCTTTTTTCAGGTAATGCAGTATTTTATAGGTGGAATCTGGGACTGAAGAAGACATGCTGGAGATCAGCGTGTTTTCATGCATGGACATGTTCTGCAGACGTTATTGCCAATGAAGGTCATTTGGTGGCAATTTAACAGATATCTGAAAATCTTGTTTACACTTGTTTACATAAACACACACACACACACACACACACACACACACACACACACACACACACACACACACCATTTTGTTCACATTAGCAATTTAATATGAGCCTCAAAATAAATGTTTTGTTCATCACATTTTTTGTCAATGTAACAAGATTATCAGACAAACGTAACACACACATTCACAAACTGACTGAAACACCCACGCTGCCTTTATTATTTTAGGAAGGAATACATTTAAGGAGCATCCACACTTCTCTAAGAGTGTAGCAACTTGTATGTTGCTGACTTTATATGTTGCCATAATACCGTTTGCATACGAAAGTGCTGCTAAACCTTCTCTTAAACCTAATTCACACTTTAATTAATCCTAATTCATACTTCACTTCATTTTAACATACTTCACCAAATCCTAATTTATATTTCATCTAATCCTAATGTAACGATTCAGAGAAAACCCGACGCTCGCGGATAAACTGAGGCGTGGATTTAATCAGAAAGGGATAATCCAACATGGCCGTCAGAACACAGGCGAGGGTCAGAACCAGAAATAGAGGATTAACAGAGCCAGGGAGTATCACAGACAGAGAGTATAAACAGTCCAGGTCGAAATCCAGAAAGACAAAATAACCAGGCAGGCAAATCCAAAAGAGGCAGGCGAAATCAGCAGTAAGCGATCGAAAAAGGTTCAGTAACACAGAAAGACAATCGGGCATAATGCTCGGTACACACTGACAGTATTAGGTGCAACACTTCACGAAATGTGTGTGGTAATGGCAGGTTTAAATAGACAGAGTAAATGCAGTTAACAGTCCAGTGATGATGAATGTGTTAATGGTTGATGATTGGCTGGGTGTTCTTCTGAATTATCACTGGAATGCTGGGCCTTGTAGTGGACTGGGGAAATGAGTGGCCTGACACCTAAATCATGTTTACTCATACTAATTCATACTTAACCTAATTCATTAGCATACGGCCCCTAATGCGAAATCATATTTCACCTAATACTAAATCATACTTTCCTCACCCTAATTCATACTTCACCTAATACTAAATCATACTTTCCTCACCCTAATTCATACTTCACCTCATCTTTGTTCATACTTCATCTAATCCTAATTCATACTAACCAGAGGGCAGTGGTTCAAACAACATTTCAAGTAAAAGCCATCCATGCACACAAACAATAAAACAAAACAAAAACAATTGCATTGTTTGTGGGCACATTTGATCTTGACTGAGGGTCTGACTGACTGCTTTGAACACTTTCTGACAGCAGACCAGGAAAAAACATTAAGTGAAAGATTTGAAGTTGTAGCTGCTTAAAAATACTTAAAAATAAAAATGACAGTGGAACTGTAAGACAGCTGAAATGTAGCACAGTTGAACTGTACTGTGCAGCTGTGTTGTACTTTACATCTGAACTGTAGCACAGCTGAACTAGCTGAACTGTTCAGCTCAACTGTAGCACAACTAAACTGCAATGCACTGTACATCAGAACTGTAGAACAGCAGAACTGTGCTGTACAACTGAAATGTAGCCCAGCTGAACTGTAGCCCAGCTGAATTGTACTGTACAGCCGAACTGTAGCACAGCTGAAATGTACTGTACAGCCGAACAGTAGCACAGCTGAAATGTACTGTACAGCTGAATTGTACTGTAGTTCAAATGTACCGAGCTGTGCATCTGAACTGCAGCCCAGCTGAACTGTAGCCCAGCTGAACTGTACTGTACAGCCAAACTGTAGCACAACTGAAATGTACTGTACAGCCGAACTGTACTGTACAGCCAAACTGTAGCACAACTGAAATGTACTGTACAGCCGAACTGTACTGTACAGCTGAACTGTACTGTAGTTCAAATGTACCGAGCTGTGCATCTGAACTGTAGTCCAGCTGAACTGTACTGCACACTGCATTGTACTCTATATCTGAACTGTACTGTGCAGCTGAACTGTAGCCCAGCTGAACTGTACTGCACACTGCATTGTACTCTATATCTGAACTGTAGTGTGCAGCTGAACTGTAGCCCAGCTGAACTGTACTGCACACTGCATTGTACTCTATATCTGAACTGTAGTGTGCAGCTGAACTGTAGCCCAGCTGAACTGTACTGCACACTGCATTGTACTCTATATCTGAACTGTACTGTGCAGCTGAACTGTAGCCCAGCTGAACTGTCCTGTACAAATGCAGCTTGGACACCAGAATTCATGTCTCATTATGAGATTTATAACCGATGAGAAATTGACTCTGTCTTGGTCAGCTGACCTCTGTCATGGTCTCAGTTTTGTCTCAGTCTACACTCTTTGTTGTGCTTGTTCAGGCTTGCACTCACTGAGGTACATTTCTGATGCTTTTTTCTGATGCACTGGTGTGTTGGAATACAACAAGATTACCACAAATTCACTGTGTGTGTGTGTGTGTGTGTGTGTGTGTGTGTGTGTGTGTGTGTGTGTGTGTGTGTGTGAGAGAGAGAGAGAGAGAGACAGAGAGAGAGAGAGAGAGAGAGACTGAGAGAGTGAAAGTGTGTGTGTGTGTGTGTGTGCATGGGGCAAAAAGAGATTGAAAGAAAGAGAGAGAGAGAGGGAGAGAGAGACTGAGAGAGTGAAAGTGTGTGTGTGTGTGCATGGGGCAAAAAGAGATTGAAAGAGAGAGAGAGAGAGAGAGAGAGAGAGAGGGAGAGAGAGGGAGAGAGAGAGAGAGAGAGAGAGAGAGAGAGAGAGAGAGAGGGAGAGAGAGGGAGAGAGAGAGAGAGAGCCTCAGGGCTACCTGACTTGGTGAGCTTGTATTTGCTGGTCATATTCTGTTTCAGATATGAAGTCTTTCTGGCTGTTGAGTCTCTTCCTTTAATCCTCATATCAAAAACCACTATATATCTCAAATATACGCCACATCTTTCCAACAGAACATTTTCTATGTCACTTCATCCTCCATCCTCTCTCTCTCTCTCTCTCTCTCTCCCTCCCTCCCTCCCTCCCTCTGTGCTAACACTTCTCTTAGTCTGGTCTTCCTCTCTGAGGCCATCCATTCACTTCTACTTAGTCTCACTGCACTAACCGTAATCCCTGTGGGATCTATTAGTTATGACCCTTTTGGGGGTGGGGGTTAGAGAAAAAGGAGGTGGGGAAGAGAGAGGGAAAGAGAAACGGGAAAGAGCAAGGGAAGAGAAACGGGAAAGAGCGAGGGAAGAGAGAGGGAAGAGAAACGGGAAAGAGCGAGGGAAGAGAAACGGGAAAGAGCGAAGGAAGAGAAACGGGAAAGAGCGAGGGAAGAGAAACGGGAAAGAGCGAGGGAAGAGAAACGGGAAAGAGCGAGGGAAGAGCGAGGGAAGAGAAACGGGAAAGAGCGAGGGAAGAGAAACGGGAAAGAGCGAGGGAAGAGAAACGGGAAAGAGCGAGGGAAGAGCGAGGGAAGAGAGAGGGAAGAGAAACGGGAAGAGACAAAATCAAGAGAGGGGAGGAGAGGACACAGGAGCCAGGGAGAACAGAAGGAGAGCAGAGAGACAGGAAGGGCCCGCGGAGCAGGAGGCCGGGGACAGAGTAGAGAGAGAACGTTCCGGAGTGGACGGATCAATAACAGCGAGGGGGCATAAACCCAATCCTGTGATGGTGTCCCGCACTAGTGGGCCATCTCGTTTAGCTGCTTCTCTGAAGTTCTATTGATCATGACAGCTGACACACACACACACACACACACACACACACACACACACACACTCTTTCTTTCCTCATACGTGATCTTAAAGGAGTAATGTTGTTTCTACCACTGATCCTCTACAGTTCACTGCGCTGGCAGCCGGTCTAGATTGATGACGAGTGTTGAGGTTATTGTCTTATTTGCCTGTCAACACAACCATACCCAGAAGTCTGTGCTCTGTTTTGCTCTTAAGAATGATAGACAAATTCAGGAAAACAGGCAGGAGTCCTATTACTACGATATAGATGAGATGAGATACACAAGATAACACTTTACTAATCCCCAAGGGGAAATTAGAGCTACGTTTCTTATTTTACAGCTATTGGAATGTGTAGGTCACGAATTTCAGAGAGCCTGACCCAGTAAAAATGACCCAGTAAGTAATGCTTACAAACACTCCTCCATGGGTGCATGATTAAAGGAGAGAGAGGGTATGGAAGAGACAAAAAGGTGTGTGTGAGTGTGTGTGTGTTTGTGTGGGTGTGTATGTGTGTGTGTGTGTGTGTGTGGGTGTGCGTGCGCACAAGACAGTAGCTGTAGAGGAGAATAAAATGTTATGAGACGCACTCTCTGACACTCAGATATGTATAAAGAGACACACAGACATATATAAAGTGGTGTGTGTGTGTGTGTGTGTGTGTGTGTGTAAGAGAGAGAGAGCCACTCAGACATATATAAAGTGGTGTGTGTGTGTGTGTGTGTGTGTGTGTGTGTGTGTGTGTGTGAGAGACACTTTGACATATATAAAGAGCTCTGTGTGTGTGTGTGTGTGTGTGTGAGAGAGAGACACTCAGACATATATAAAGCCTATAAAAGTGCTTAAGCTGCACTTTAATAGATTTGTATAAACCGCCTTTAATGGTTTACAGATTTAATTCTGCTCCAGGGCATCCATCATTCCACACAGGAGACACGGAGTAGGAAAAACACTCTTCTGGCTTCTTTCCGCACGCCACCGTGGGCTCTACTGACACGAGAAATCATAGAGTTATGAGACCATCTTTGGAAAACTCTATTAAAGTTGAAATGATGTAGTGGAGCACTGAACCTCGATTCTCCTGACCAGGAGGACATACGAGACGGAGCCAGAAAGTGACACTCAGGGATGTTTGTTGTTCTTGCTTAAACAGCAGCAGAAGTATCACTCTCTGCTACTTAGCGTGATTTACTGTAAACATTTTTAGGCCTCTGAAATATTCGCTCCAGCCCCTTACCGTCTTGGAGGAGTGCTGTTAGACGTGGTGGGCTATTTGCCATGGTTGGGGAGAGCAGCCAAAACTGTACTCAAGTAAAAGTACTGTTACATTAAAATAATAATTACTCAAGCAAAAGTAAAAGTAGCCATTTTAATTATTGCTTAAGTAAAAGTAAGAAAGTATCTGTTAAAAAAGACTACTCAAGTAGGGAGTTACTTTGCCCTTACTCATTTAATAACACCGGGCAGCACATTTTTATGCTGAATTCAAACCTAAGGCATGGTTTTAAGTGAATTTTATTTATTACTTATTCATAAATAAGGCTGTTATTACACTTAAATATGTGCAATGTTGAACATCCTTCGTCGGTGTCCAGTAATAGTCTGCCAACACAGAGGAGCTGTACTTTCTTTGCAACCAATATTCCATGGGTCTAGTATACAGGAGGGTATGTATAAAAAACTTATGGTTCATAGAGAAATTCTGAACACACATTTGTTTTCCGTGTACAAAAACATTTAACAGCTGGTTTTCGTTGCTACTTAGTTATGTTTTATGTTTAACATGTGTTACGTTGAAGTCACAAGCATCACACTGGATTTGGTAATCATTTTGTGATTAATACCATTTCTGGGAATATTCTGTGATCTTGCCCAAGGTCACATACTTGACCTTTCACTTTTTGTTATACTTCTGTTGCGATTACGTCAGTCAGTCAAACCAGCTGGCCAGCCAATAACTGCGCGTGTATGTGGTCGACATAAATATCAAAGCTTCCAAACCGTATTTTTCATAAACACGAAACCTTTGTAACCTTTATAATCTTGAAAATCTTCTTCAACATAGGGCGTGCCTTCCTGCACACCTAGTTCAGTTCCTCTGCCAAGCTGATTTTTTCTGCTGATGGTAGTTATAGCTGCATAGCTAGTTGGCCTTTTTTTTAACTGATACTGGACCGTACTTTATTTTCATACTGGCAATGCATTAGGAGACGGCACCGATATCACACACAGATATGGGAGCTTTATGTCGGTCACCTTACTGAAGTAAAGTGATGGACTTCTCTAACCATTCTACACTTGACCGGTTTTGGAGAAACATACAAAATGTAAAAATTATTTTAAAATGTAACGGAAGAAGCGGTGACAAATATAACGGAGAAGAAATTCATTTCTGACTTTGCAAATGTACCTCTGATATTAAGTTAATGTAACGGAGTAGATGTAGCGCGTTACTGCCCACCTCTGATATTAAGTTAATGTAACAGTAGATGTAACGCGTTACCGCCCACCTCTGATATTAAGTTAATGTAACGGAGTAGCTGTAGCGCGTTACCGCCCACCTCTGATATTAAGTTAATGTAACGGAGTAGCTGTAGCGCGTTACCGCCCACCTCTGATATTAAGTTAATGTAACGGAGTAGCTGTAGCGCGTTACCGCCCACCTCTGATATTAAGTTAATGTAACGGAGTAGCTGTAGCGCGTTACCGCCCACCTCTGATATTAAGTTAATGTAACGGAGTAGCTGTAGCGTGTTACCGCCCACTACTGTGAGTCTTGGGCTCGATCACCTTCAACCCAACAGTGACATTGACACCTGTAAGAACTGCAATAGCACTGCTTTCCCTAATCCACTCATACATGCTTAAAACCCACTACCACGTCACTACCATATTACTACCATGACACTACCACAACACTACCATGTTACAACCACGTAACTACCATGCTACTACCACATCACACAACCATGTCACTACCTTGTCACTACCATGTCAGTACCATGTCACTACCTTGTTACTACCATGACACTAACGTCATGTCGGCTTCTATCCGTACATGTGCCCCAGTTACCCCTCCTCACAGATTGACAGTTTATGAAAGGTTTATGAAAGCTTTGTGAAAGGTTTATGAAAGGTTTATGAAGGTTTTATATCTCAGCAACAGCCTAAGAAAAAGTCTTCCACAGATCATTACCACATACACACAGAGAGAGAGGAGATGTAATTGATAAATATTTGTGTGTTAATGGTACGTTTTCATGCGGAGGTCTAATTAGCGGTAGCTCCGTGACATTATGCTGTGGGTAATAACCCATGTCGAAACTCTGCTGGAAGCCAGATGAGAAAGAGATGCTATCCGCTGTCACAGTGTGCAAATCCTCTAACCTTTCAAGTCCCTTACTCAATACTGTTCTAGTTTTGTCCCATGATGCCCTCACCAAACTTTAGTATGCACACTTCTCGATCCCATTCCACAACAATTGCATGATTTCAGCTCAACACCGTGTTTATTTATTTTTCCAGCGGTGACAAAGTATCTATAGTGTTCTCCAAAGGCCTTCTGGCCTCCAGTTGAGCTTAAATTAGATATCTATAATTCAGTCCAAATTTCAAATGACAACAGTAGCCTCAGTCAGTGTTTAGGGGGAAAGTAGGGCGGGGGTGGGGTGGAGGCTGTTACTAATGCAGTACGCACCCTTAGCCGCAAGTCTCATAAATTAAATATAGGCTGTTAAATTAAATATGGTGAAACTGAGAATTTGTCATGCAGAGCCTATGACAACAATGTGCAAGTGTCATGTTGTGGTTTGTATTTTAGTTTATATGTCAGGGAGATTTCCTGATCTCACTTTAAGGACCGTCTCCACTTACCTGTAGATCAAACTGGGATCATACTGGGAATGCCTGTTTGAACCCAGAAAAAC
>NC_137501.1:28137165-28144665 GCF_041902795.1 Electrophorus electricus | reverse complement strand
GTATTCACTACACACTGCAGGGTATTCACTACACACACTGCAGGGTATTCACTACGCACTGCAGGGTATTCACTACACACACTGCAGGGTATTCACTACACACTGCAGGGTATTCACTACGCACTGCAGGGTATTCACTACACACACTGCAGGGTATTCACTACACACTGCAGGGTATTCACTGCACACACTGCAGGGTATTCACTACGCACTGCAGGGTATTCACTACACACACTGCAGGGTATTCACTTCACACTGCAGGGTATTCACTGCACACACTGCAGGGTATTCACTACGCACTGCAGGGTATTCACTACACACACTGCAGGGTATTCACTTCACACTGCAGGGTATTCACTACACACACTGCAGGGTATTCACTACACACACTGCAGGGTATTCACTTCACACTGCAGGGTATTCACTACACACACTGCAGGGTATTCACTGCACACACTGCAGGGTATTCACTACGCACTGCAGGGTATTCACTACACACACTGCAGGGTATTCACTTCACACTGCAGGGTATTCACTGCACACACTGCAGGGTATTCACTACGCACTGCAGGGTATTCACTACACACACTGCAGGGTATTCACTTCACACTGCAGGGTATTCACTACACACACTGCAGGGTATTCACTACACACACTGCAGGGTATTCACTTCACACTGCAGGGTATTCACTACACACACTGCAGGGTATTCACTACACACACTGCAGGGTATTCACTACCCAGTAATGTATCCTTTTCCTTAATCTGTTAGCCCACTTAATCTTAACCAGCCAGCTGGTGCTTGTTTCCTCCGGTGCTGAGGCAGTGCTGGATGGAAATGCGATTGAAAGCAGACTGGTAACCATAGTAACATAAACTTACGCACTACATGTTCATGGGCAGGTGTAATCACACCTTGCTACTTGGAAACAGCCAATGAGGTAAATCCAGCTGTTTTCCCACAGCTCTTTTTTCCAATTTGACCTTGTCTCCATTTTGGGGGACCCCCATGCAATGGCTGCCGTTGATACTGTAACATCCATCAGTCATTTACTCTGTCATGTTAATGTATATTAACAGCTCCTTTCTTTTCCCACTGAACACCACTTCAAACTAATCTCTAATTGTATATGTAGACTACATGGAGTCTTAAGAGTATTTAAAAAAAAACACACACAATTATACGGGCGCGTAGTTTAATCACAAGCAACTTAGCGCTAATTGTGTGGAAATATTCTTTAACTCATGTCCGATATGCCACAATTAGAGCATTAGAGTCTATAGATTGAAAGAGCCCTCGGTCGTTGTGTCATTGCACAAAAAAGGCAGATCACGAGTCACAAAAGCAACCTTAATCTCCACATTATCAGATTTTAGGCACCTTTCGTAATTTTCGAATCTGATAACGTGAAAGCATGAAGGTACCCCCCCCCCCCCCCCGCTCGCATCTTTACCCACTCCGTAGTTGCTGCCTGTCGCGCTTTGACGCTCCAGTCAAAGAGGAGCCTGGAAAAGGGAGAGAGCGGAAGACATCTCGCCATGCCTACCTTCTCTGGCTGTAAGGATTTTTTAACAAGAATGTTCTAAAAATACCACCCCCCCCCCACTCAAAAACGAGAGCAGGATGAATTCGCAGTGCTGCTGTTTGCACAGATGCCACAGACCATATGGCTGACAGGGCAAAGAATGTCCTGTAGCATATCAGAGAACATGTCAGACACAGCGTGTTATAATAAGCACAGTGCATGTTAATTAAGTCGTCACTGAAAACTGTAATGCGATTAACTCACAATGGTGGGTGTGCACGGGTAGCACATAAAATTAAATCCTGCTCTTTTCATACCTCTTTACAGAACTCCGTCTATATCCTCAGCCAAGCTTAAAAACTCTAACTGATTTTTGAAACGGGTATTATTTAGCATAGGAAATGCTAATGCTCTGTGTGTGTGTGTGTGTGTGTGTGTGTGTGTGTGTGTGTGTGTGTGTGTGTGTGTGTGTGTGTGTGTGTGTGTGTGTGTGTGCGTGTGCATTTGTGTGACCTTACACATAAAGCTCTGTTACATCTATTAACACAATACCGCAAGGTCAAAGGTTGCAACATTGGAACAGCATCATAAATTTAACTAAACCTGATTACAAACTGGAGCTGGATGAACGGGTGGGTTGCCAGATTGTAGCCCATATGTTTGCTTCGCTTTCTGTACTGCACAGCAAGGGGCAGAAAACCAATAAGGATGAGCATAACTTTGCCATTTGCAGTCTTACTGTGAGTTTGAGAGAAAAATTAGTTTTTCCAGTGAGAAGAAGCCAATTTAAGTCAAGCCTCTGCTCTCCTAAAGGAGAGATATTGGTTATCGAGGTCGACACGGGGAGAAATGATGACTCACGTTAGAAAAGACTTTTCAGAGAATGACTGGATTACTCTATTAATATGCCATTGGCAAGAACAAGAAAGAGGTATTCAAGTTAATCCGGTACCTGTGTCCTAATTGAGTTCGACTGACTCTTGATGAATGTAATTGCATGTGCGACGCGTCTGACTCCAGATCAGATATCTGCAATGACTAATAAACCCGTTAAAAGTAAAAGAACCCGTTTCTTCAGTCGCGGTACCTGTCAGTCATGACTTGTTAAACGCTGCAACCCCTGTGACTCGCAAGCCTCTATTTGCAGTGCAGAGTAAGTATTGGGCTAATAAAATGTTGATGGATTTTTGTGAACTGGGAATACACTTCTTGGAATTCTTTCTCATATTCTACTTACAGAGGCTTCCTGAATAATTTAGCCTTAAACATTGCACTTTTCTATTGATATGTGAATTCAATTACGTATCGTGTTTCAAACCCTTTCCTTTGAATTGATTAGTCTGCAATAAACCCCCTGATAGGAGCTCAATATACTGGAAGCAGAACTTGGAATGCACCCTACATTGCTTCAGAAATGGGGGCGGGCATAGGAAAAGTTGTGTCACACTTGACTCGGCTCACGATTCCACGATCGGTTGGTCCAAGCGTGTCCGAGGAGCAGCCGGACCGCTAGATCCGCAGGGTGCGTGCGTGGGACTGGCAGGACAGGGAGCCAGAAAAACAAAACAGCAAAGCCTTCCCAGTGTGAGAATCACGATTCACGCTCGGCAGCGTGTCTCACGCTCACGCTGCGGATGGAGTGCCTTCCTGCTTCAAAGATGCATTGTATATTATCCCCCCCCCCCAACAACCCCAACACAAACATGAACAAACATGTTAAAATCACAATACTGTGGTGAGCTGATATGAACACATGTACCTTGATGATTTGACTGTGCATGGAAGAAAGTAGAAAGTTTAGCAGAGGGGAAAAAGTGCATTAGGGAAGTGATTGATTCAAACAAGCACTGGGCTCTTATTAGAAGCCCATGAGCTGAAATCCAACTGCCAGCTGGTTGAATGCAGTTCGAGTCTCGGCAGTTTCTCCTATTGTACTTTGCATAGCTGTCAAAAAGATGCCGGCACTATTTTCATTCTTAGCCCTGCCGTGTGTGGCGGGCAGGTAATACTCCCAGAGCAGGCTTGTTAAAGGAGAATATACGCTATCGACAAATCTGCTAAAAATGAGTCTGCGTCGTTACAGTTTCGACGTCAGACTGCAGCGTTGTAGATGGTAGATTCTCCCTCGTCAGTCAGTCCACACCTATCTGTAGAATCAAGACTCTGATTCTTCCTCATCCTCTTCTAGATCTTTTCCACTGACTGTTAAATTCCGCATCATTTTAAAGCATCACTACTGAAAGCAATGCTCGGAACAGCCAGTCCTATAGAGCCATTATGCACCTCTTTCTCCTGTCTAACTTTGGACCTCTAAAGTTCTTTTGCAGTTTTTAGTGGATATACTGCTCGTTAAAAGCTAGTGCCAAAAAGCCCTGTGTAACCGAACTCCACTGGAATACAACGTACATCTATATTTTATGTATCGTACAATTACCAATGAATGCAATTACATAAGTGAAGGCGCTGAAAATTATGGCTGCTTATTACAGTACTGACAAGTGGGTGCATTATGATTTGGGCACGTGTGATTCTTCCAGGCACGTGTGATTCTTCCAGAGACGTGTGATTCTTCCAGGCACGTGTGATTCTTCCAGACACGTGTGATTCTTCCAGACACGTGTGATTCTTCCAGGCACGTGTGATTCTTCCAGACACGTGTGATTCTTCCAGAGACGTGTAATTCTTCCAGACACGTGTGATTCTTCCAGGCACGTGTGATTCTTCCAGAGACGTGTGATTCTTCCAGACACGTGTGATTCTTCCAGGCACGTGTGATTCTTCCAGAGACGTGTAATTCTTCCAGACACGTGTGATTCTTCCAGGCACGTGTGATTCTTCCAGAGACGTGTAATTCTTCCAGACACGTGTGATTCTTCCAGGCACGTGTGATTCTTCCAGAGACGTGTAATTCTTCCAGACACGTGTGATTCTTCCAGGCATGTCTGATTCCTCCAGACGCTATTGGAGTGTTTTGTGTAGACATCGATGTCTGATGGAGAGACAAAATACTGTCTCTGGTGTGCAGAGATCCCAGCAAATTAAGTGGTATTTCAAATGTACATTTCTAAATGTTCTGGAGTGCTTATGTGTGTAAGTGTGTGAGTACGCGTGCATGTGGGTGTGTGTGTGTGTGTGTCTGTGTGTGTGAGTATGCACGCGTGCATATGTGCGTATGTGTGCGTGCGCGCCAACGTGCGTATGCGAGTGTACAGGTGTGCGCGCATATGTGCGAGCAGGCGCGTACGTGCGCGTAGGTGTGCCTTGCTCTCGGTACACCTGAGCACTACCTGCCCCATCTGCTCCCTGCACCTGAATGCAGCCACCTGACAGCTAATTAATAAGCTGGGAGCAGTGGGGACAGCCTCTCAAGCATATGACATTCTAATGGGCCTCCGTCGGCTAACAGCGTCCTCGCCACCGGCCGCTGGCCTGCACCGGCCATAACTCCCACCCAGGGCTCCCTGCTACAAACCGCAACAAGGTGCAGGCTGCCGCTTCTCCGGAGGAGGCAGAAAACCTTGATAGATTGGTTCCATTAGGACCATATGGCTCCTTTGACAAGAGAAGGTCCCGCTGCACAATAAGGACTAATTACGATATCAAACGAGCTCCATTTCGCCTGTTTTATGAGAGCTTTTTAGGGTTCACTCATCTAATGTGAAGTGCAAAGCTGAATTAGGGGAAGTTAATAGGATTATGTTTATACACTTAGGCATGTACGTGCTGTTTGATCTGTGCTCGAACTTGTAAATCCATACACAGAAAATTGGGTTTTATTAGCAAGATGATGTTTAATTATTTTAGCAGCAGCTGTGGACCCAAAACCGAGTAAAAATGAAGAGGTGGGAAAGATAGAGCTTTAGAGAAAGAGAAAGAGAGAGAGAGAGAGAGAGAGAGAGAGAGAGAGAGAGAAAGTGAGAGAGAGAGACAGAGAGAATCATAAAGATGGTGGTTTGTTTGCATGCTTAGGCTGTTTTTATGAAGTATTTTAATTGTTGTTGTTTATTGTGTTAACCCAGCATGGTGTTAAAATTCCAAACATAATTACCAAACCACTACACGCATTGTCTAGAACAAATGAACTCCACCCGGACCACTAATACAGCTCAGACTGGTCCTGCAGAGTTAAGAAGGACCACCACCGTCGGCTGTTCCGCGCTTCCCCACGCGAGTCTGTGACTTCCCAACTCTTGAAACTTCTCATTCCAGCTGCTGTGAACTCTGTCTGAGCTGTGGTGTGTGTGTGTGTGTGTGTGTGTGTGTGTGTGTGTGTGTGTGTCTGGGGGGGTACTGCCAGCATTGAGTGGCCCCTGGTCCCCCTGGTCCCCAGCCCTGCGGCTCCGGCCCGGCCTGCGGGGAACTCTCGGCTGGAACGTCCTGGACCCAGAGCGACGGAGAGTCCACAGAGGAGAAGACACCTCTGAATCGCTCTGTGCCCCCACATTCCTGAAGCGGGAAGGCGGGTTAAAACGTTTACTCCACAGCAGGCTGTACCGCTCATTTAACAGCCCATGATTGAACCGTTAAGGCTCTCTGTTTCACTACTTAAACCATGTTATCAGTAACTTAACTGGAGTGTAAAGGGTGTTTAAGCCTTTTTAAAATCCTTAACGCTCTTTAATATCCATGTAATTAATAATGTTTTTTGATATTTGAACTTATTTTGGCAACTGATGTGTGTGAAAATATGAAGATTAGAGACTTGCAGATTGAAACGAGAGAATTTATTTATTTATGTTAAATTAACAGGACTGTAAAATAATGCAGGTATTATATGTTCGTTTGGCATTACAGCTCAAATTTAAGATGTACTCACCTTCCCTTGGCTGGGAGCTTGGTGATTATAAACCCATTTGCAAAATGTTTTTTCTTTAAACCAAGAGATGTTTCGCCCAGCTGAGAGCTAATAGCATCAGTGCAAATTAGCCTTATGTAAATATTCATGTTAACTAATAGACAAATTACCCGGCTGAACTCAGGTGAGTGAAATGAGTGAATTTCTGTTTGAGTGGCTTCAAATGAGGGTTTCACACTGACAGCAAGGTCAGAATTACACTCTCGTGGTTGCCAACAGCAACTGATGTTGTGTAGCCTTTTTTATTTACAATTTCTAAGGCAAAAGGATAAACCCATGGCTAGGCTATAAAGCAGCATCACTCAATAGAATTAAGTAGCTTAATCTGATGGAATTAAGTATTTTCATTTGATGGTAATTAAAGTATACCTTCCCACCCCAGTCCATGTGTTTACATCTTCTGAACTTTCAGAGAGCCTTAGACAACCCAGGCTGAATTTATACACTTAATATAAAGTTAGTTATTGATGACTGATGGAGATTGGCTCCTAAAAACCCCCCACCTGGGAGGAGTAGTGTGCCAGGCTGGTGAAGGAGTGTCTCGGCCTGGCCAGGCGGCCGGGGGGAAAAATGGATGGGCTTGCAAAACTCAGCCCAGACGTGGGCGGAGCAGGGGCAGGCAGGAGTTACTATGGAAATGGGGGAGGATGAATGGGGGTTGACGGTGTCCAATACATCAGTCCCCTCGTCACTTACCCAAAGCAAAGAGAGAGAGAGAGAGAGAGAGAGAGAGAGAGAGAGAGAGAGAGAGAGAGAGAGAGAGGGGTTAGTATCTGAGTATTTGTTTTAGACAGTATGAAACTGGACTGATGTCTGCTGTATGGTTTGAGCCTCCGTGTGCCTCGGAACGTACAGCATGCAAAGTTCCCATAATTTAGAGTCGGCAGCACTCCAGAATCCTAATTCAGCCGCACTTTGCAGGTGTTCATTGAGTATGCAGTGAACGCACAGAGAAAAGGGGGTAGGGTGTTAACTTCTGAGCGTTTATCGTCAGTCATTAGAGAGTTTAGATTAAAAACGTGGGGTAATGGATAGAAGATGACCTTCATCAAGTGTCACTCAGAAAAAGAATCATTAAAAAAGCAGCTAAATAATGACACACTGGATATACTGGATCAA
>NC_137501.1:28129665-28132165 GCF_041902795.1 Electrophorus electricus | reverse complement strand
AAGTGAGTCCCGAGAACGCGTAGACTAGTCAGCGGACTTCAAGATTCCCCAGATCACTTTTGTGGTACACAGCACTTGCAAGAAGTGGTAAGAGAAATAAAAGTTAAATCAAAGCGAGCTCATATCGGACCTTTGTAGGCAGCACAGGGAGGGAGTGCGACATTTTCTGCAGTGCTAGGGTTACCCAGCCTATTAAAGGGTTTCGCACCTGTTTTTGTATATTACCTTTCCTCTACAACACAGAGGTATTTGAAGGCTTTCGGACAACACAGCACTTTACCGTGCAACTTTGTGCAGAGAAAAGTCAATGTTTGGCAGGCAACAAGATTCGTCAGTGGCAGATGTTAAATATGCGTGAACGAATCAATGCCAAATGGATTGACTCTCGTCCGTGTGATTAGGAGATAAACGGTGTCGGCCGCTAATCTGGAGGAGAGATCGAGGAAAGAAGAACAGACGACATCCGCCCTTGGACCGCGGGCTTTCTCTCCGGCCATCAAGTGGCTCGCAACGGAAATGCAGGTGCGCGCGTGTGTGAAAGCGTCTCTGAACGGCTCCTCGCGCCCTCCCGCGCGCGCAGAGTCTCGCTCTCCGCTTGAGAACGGCACGGTTTGACGGCGGCCGGCAGCATCTCTCCGTTTTCGTCTCTCCAAAAGAAACCCGCTCTCACTTTTTTTTCCCGCCCCTCGTCTCGCCTCCTGCTCGCCATCGTCTCCGCTCGGGCTGCGCGAGGAAGAGCAGGTAGCCTCGGACACTCCGCGTGACGGGTTACCGCATCCGTGCTTTTTTTTTTCTCACCCCAGACTTTTTCAGGGGTGGGGGGGGGACCCCGATAATGACGGGAGGTGGGTTGACTGTGTGATGTTCTGTCTTTTGCAGTGCGTTTGTGGCCCGTGTGTGGACTAAGAAAGCATAACTGTTTCTGGCTACAGTGAAGAAAGAAAAGACTCCTCTGGATTTCACACGGATTTTATTCCTTGGCGCTTGGGTAAGTGGTCATTTATTCCAAACAGTTATTTGTCTATCGGTAATTAGTCAAACTGTTAAAGCTGTCTAGCATAAGCTGTAATGTAATTTTTTTATCCTGCTTATATATGCATTTCCCCTTTTTGATGTTAAATTGCAGTTTCCAAGGCTTTGCTGTCTTCTGTCAGGATATGTAGTAAGTAACATTTTTTTGTTGTTGTTCTTCTTGCTTTGTGTCCGAGTGAATATAAGGTGGCGTTATCCATACACTGACATGGTATTTTCATGTTCGTATTTGCGCGAAGCTTGTCTCTTAGTCATTCAGCTTGCCTTATTCTGTCCGTGCGCTCGAGGAAACGCACGGAAACGCTCGTGGCGAGCTTGTTTTGAACGGTCCTGCTGCGTGTGGGTGCGCGACCAGCGCGTGGTGGTAGTTTGTCTGCGGAATCGGAGCACGTTCCGACGAAGTCGCAACGCAACTGCGAGGGAGTGCAGCTTTTAGGAGCGCGTTGTTGGTACCACAATAAAACGCAACCGAATGAAATGCATAACATCATCAGGAGTAGAAGCGTGTGTGTGTCTATAGGTTTGCGCTGCCGTTCTGGCACCCTCACACTCGGTAGCAGTAATTATATTTTGATAGAAGAGATGGGAGACCTTTCACAGTACTGAACATTTTTGCGGTCTATTTGACCAGTTTTCTGAGGAGAGGATTCAAAGCGTCTGACCTCATGCAGCTCCTTGTTAGATGGCATGAGTGTGTGTGTGTGTGTGTGTGTGTGAGAGAGAGAGAGAGAGAGAGAGAGAGAGAGAGAGAGAGAGAGAGAGAGAAGGGAATAAATAAGTGGACAATAGAATAATGCATAAAGCAGCCTTAAAACAACCCACTGTCCATGTGCCCCCACTTGGCGCGTACACACACACACACACACACACACACGCGCGCGCGCGCGCGCCCACAAATAAATACAAACTCCCGTCTCCAGATATTATTAATAGTTATGTTAATATTAATATTTTTTTCTCCTGAATTTTTTGGAACTTTAAGAAAAAAAATAATGGCAATCACTATTTCATAATTATAACACTTCACCAACCTTGTGTAATAAGATGACGTATGCACATGTCTCGTGGTTGTTATTGAGTGGATCTGCTTACTAATCACTGTAAAAAAAAATCATTTAATGACTTTCTTCATAATCATCAAAGCAGAACTTTTACATTTTGATTTGAAAGTAACAATGACATTTTTTAAATCGCACACACAAACGCACACAGAGATGTGAGCGTGAAGTCTATCCTGTTGTGGGTTATGATGTGGAGTGCTATGTGGTGTACTTTTCGTGACTGACAGTCGTTCCTAAGCTTTTGTGAGCTTTAGCTACTAGTGTGTTTGTCAGGGACACCGCTGGAGTGGCAGATGAGCTCTGGAGCTGATAAAATAGCCAACGCTCTTGCAAGCAAATCTCTCCTCAGGGACATGCATACCATTCTGCATATCAATACCTTACACATCCAGCTGAAATCTCTGTGT
>NC_137501.1:28112165-28124665 GCF_041902795.1 Electrophorus electricus | reverse complement strand
TTTTTTAGGTTGGTTTTTTTTCATGTATAATAATGGTTGCTCTGAAATCCAGAAATGGCAGCATGAAGGAAATTATGAGCATCTCAATACTGGCTTGCTGCGGTGGAAATACCCCCCACATTTTAGAGTGTAACTTCCGGTCATTTAGCATGTCATTTCCCGTTTTCCTGTAACACCTTGGAACCTGTGTGAATCAGTACATATAAAATACTTGGCGGTTCCTATAAAGTGTTATGAAGACAAAACTGTTCTTCTTTGTCGTCCTCCCTGGTTCCCACTCGTCTTCCTCTCACTCCCTTATGACACGGCGCTGGGACATTTGTGGACATCCTGTGGTCCTCTGCACTGGTACACTTGTCCTGTGGGCTGTGGTTCAATGAGTCCTGCTCTCTCTCTTCAGTCTACTGACAGCTTTAACTCGCAGCTCCAGTACGAATTAATGCTTCAATCCCTGTGTGTGGTGGGGGGTGGGGGTGTGTGTGGCTATGTTAATTAAAGCCATATGCTGATCTGATAGATGATGTTGTTTATATTTTTGGCTATGCAGAGCAAAGCAGTTTCAATCCAGAGTTTGACTTTTTTCTCTGCTTGGAAATTACTATTTTCTATCATCTCTCTCTCTCTCTCTCTCTCTCTCTCTCTCTCTCTCTCTCTCTCTCTCTCTCTCTCTCTTTCTCTATCTATCTATCTATCTATCTATCTATCTATCTATCTATCTATCTATCTATCTATCTATCTATCTATCTATCTATCTATCTATCTATCTATCTATCTATCTATCTTGAGGCAGAGGAGAGGAGGAATAGGGGATGGAGAGAGGGAGTAGGGGACAGTGGAGAGGCTTATCCTCTGCTTAGATGCCTTTTCTCTGGCAACCAGAACAGGGGAAATCAATTACGGAACAGGATGTCACTGCACGCGGGACAACAGTGGATTTCTGGGCTTCTCTGTGAGACGCAGAGCGAGCGAAACAGCCAGAGAGACGGAGGCTTCGACAGAGCGAGGGAAAGAGCGAGGGCAGAAGAGCGGCATGTTCTAACTGTGGGAAGTGCCATCTGTTGTACTGGTGTCATAGAGGGATGGAGAGAGAGAGGAGGGGGGCTACAGAGGGAGGGTGGAGCAAGCGGGGGGAGGGTGGAGCAAGGGACAGTACAGCAGAGCCAGGAACAACAAATAGAAAAAGATGGAGAGCAAGATCTGCTCTCACCTCCGTCCACCTCAGAGAGCAGAGGAGATATCACTAATTAAACCCTGCAGCTATACCTCTCTCTCTTCCCCTGCCTCTCTCTCTCTCTCTCTCTTCCCCTGCCTCTCTCTCTCTCTCTCTCTTCCCCTGCCTCTCTCTCTCTCTCTCTCTCTCTCTCTCTTTCTCTCTCTCTTCCCCTGCCTCTCTCTCTCTCTCTCTCTCTTCCCCTGCCTCTCTCTCTCTTCCCCTGCCTCTCTCTCTCTCTCTCTCTCTTCCCCTGCCTCTCTCTCTCTCTTCCCCTGCCTCTCTCTCTCTCTCTCTCTCTCTCTCTCTCTCTGTATTTCCCTGTCTCTCTCTCTCTTTCTCTCTCTCTCTCTTTCCCTGCCTCTCTCTCTCTCTCTCTCTCTCTCTCTCTCTCTCTCTCTCTCTCTTTCCCTGCCTCTCTCTCTCTCTCTCTCTCTCTTTCGGCATGATGGAGTCTTGGAGTTGTGCTAACTCCTCTAATATCAGCTCTTTGAAGGCTAGCCTCTCCAGGCTTGGCTCGTGATGTGGGCTGTGTTGAGAAGTTGAAGGCTGGTCTGGGAGAGAAGAGAGAGACACACACACACACACACACACACACACACACACACACACACACACACACACACACACACACTGTTGCATTAAAACAACAGCAGCAGCAACAAGCATTTAACAAAGCCAGCTGTCCTATTGCTCATGAGGGGTCACTGAGGGGTCATTGATGTGGAGTCAGCCGAGAAAGGGTTGGCATTGTTTTTGGCCTCTACGGTCAACATGACCTCAGGCAGTGTTACGGGGCCGCTTGTGAGGTCATGTATAGCGTATGTTTCCTGCTGTGTTTCTATAGCAAAGTATCTGGCAGACATCTCTGCTGAGAGAATGCGCACACAGGTCAAATTAGCACGACTCATCAATTTGCCCATCCGCATTAAATCATTGGTAAAACCGTGGCACTAGGTAACAATCCAAAATGCAGTCACAATGCAAGTGCTTCGGCGTGTAATGAGCGAGCGCTCCTCTACTCTCCCTCTCTTTTTCATGCTGTAGGTGTTAACAGGGACATCTGTTGTAAATATTGCAAGCTGCTGTAACCCTGGAGTCAGATACGTGGTAGTTCCTCAGTGTTCCACACATAGCAGCTATTTCAGTGCTGTCTAGTGGTGAGCGCGCCTCCTGGTGGCCTGGAAGCATTCCTTTAGAAACGTTTCCAATGTGGCAACCTTTCCGCAGAACTTGTGTTGTGAGAACCACCGCTTGTGAGAACAGATTTATCCTTAAGTCACCGGTGTGATTCAGGCGAGGGCCTTTCGCCGGCTTTCTCATGCTGTGTGATTTGTGTCAGCCATCAACGGCACACACACTTTGTACAAGTTGCTTATCTCTACATCTACGCCCCCGAGAACACGCCGTGATGCTTTCACGTCACACAAATAGCCAATCATCTTATCTGCACTGTGGTTACGCATGACTGCACTCCCATTAACTTTACACAGCGACAAATTAGTCTTCATCTGTTTAGCCTTATAAGGCAGTCTGGGTCTGCCAGATCTTGTGAACGAACACTCTTGTATGAATTATGTGTGACAATTCTTTGTAGCCCATCCACACAAATTGACTCTGCCACAAAGTAGTAGACGTTTAATATAATCAGTGCAGTAATATTACACACTAATTTTACTACAAAACAAAGTAAACAGTTGGGTTCTCTCAAGCTACACATTTTCTGACATTTCTAATACACACTATACACTCTCGGACTATACTAGACTATATTCTGTTCAGTTTCTAAGCAGGTTAACGATAAAGGACTGTGTGTTTGACACTTCCTCCATTTTTAAATGTTATATTTTTATATTTCTGTGCACACTGCAGTGCACTTCTCATTGTCAGGGATGGCCTGAAAACCTTAGCAGCGATTTAAATAAATTCAATCTACAGCTCGATGTATTTTGCACGCAGGCACACACTGGATCATGGGCATCATTTGTTTCCTAGTGTATGGTATTCGCACTGTGTGAAGTGTTCAGAAAAGTACGCTTCATTAAAACAGGGTGACCTTTCTGAAATTTGAAGGTTTCAAAATAGCTTCTACTGGCTCAACAGTAGTGTGACAAAAAGATCAAGTTTTGTTTTTGTTTTTTATTTGTCTGTTTAATTCAGTGAATTCAGTGTTTAGCGAAGTTCCCGAACATCACCCAGCATATCTCTGCCCTACTCAGCTCGGTACTATCTTAAGTGGGCACCACGATGGTTTGGCCGGCAGCAGGCGCGTTGTGGCCCGCCCGAGCTCGGCCGTAGAATCGGCAGAGGGCACTGAAGCTCAGAATGAACCAGTTCATACACCCTGCTGAGGTCAGCTGCAGCTGTAGTGGCAGTCGTCGGTGGACTTTTGCAGTCGGCGTCTTGTCTTCTAGAGCATCTCTCTGTGGAAGGTCTAGCGAGCCTTCCTTAAAAACGTAGGGGTCTGGATACCTTTCTTTCCTAAGACTGTTGTCTTTTTGCTTTGGGATTCCAAACTATAGTCTTTTGTCGCATCAGAAACGCCGTGGTTCTGAAGAAACGCTGCCGGTGTCCCACTGCCCTGTGAAAGCTATTCCCCTTGTTGGGGTTGGAGAACCCGGAGCTTTGTGTCTGGGCTTGTGCTGAGTGCTGACCCAAGTGTTGTATTCTGCTGGTGTTGCCCCAAAGTGTCACTGATGGCTTTCTTCAGGTGGGGAAATGCAGTGCTAACGTGCATTACCCCTGACAGTGCACGACTCCGTGAACTATTGCAAGGCCCCTTGCCAGTGTCTGAATACAGATGCTGCTTTTACTATCCGTTTAAAGTTTCTGCTCAGGGCTTCTGTTTTAAAAGTTAAGAAAAGGTGTGGGTTTTAAAAAATGTATTTTTTTTTTGAGGCATGAGGGGTGAGGCACTTTCTGCTTGAACAGGCAGACAGCAGTTGGAGGTGACGTGTGTGTGTGTGTGTGTGTGGGGGGGGGGTGTATTGGGGGAGGGGTGTACGTAGGGACGAGTAAATGCCATCTGGTGTGATGGAGGAGGGAAGAAAAAAGAGCACGTAATCTCAGCCACGATTAGTAACAAAGCTTTAATTAATGTCATAGGAACCAGACCAGATAATGACATTAGAATGAATTAGCTCTGATTAGATAGGCCTACACGGAGGAGGGTGTACGTATGCACGCGCACACACACATACACACACACACATACGCATGCACACACAGAGAAGGTCTTTGAGTGTGGTGACACAGTCAGGACAAGTCGGGGTGTTTATCTTTTGCCGTTGTTCAGCCATGCCACTGTTATCAGAGACCTCAAAGAGCTTTGTGTGTGTGTCTGGTGTGCGTGGGTGTGTGTGTGCGCTCGGCCTACTAGAACAAACACTCACCAGTGAGTCTGGTGTCTCAGAACAGGATTTCATCTACTTACCATCCCTTCCTGTGCACTCTTGCCATATCCTGTGTGTGTGTGTGTGTGTGTGTGTGTGTGTTGCTGTGCTGGAAATCCTTTATCTCCCTTCTGTTCGCTGTGTGTGTGTAATTGGTGTCTGTGTAACTTAGTGGAGTTGCATTAAGTCCTGTTGAGCGACTCTTTCTCTAGTGTGTGTGTGTGTGTGTGTGCGTGCGTGTGTGAGTGTGCGCATTGGACTATCACCTCCACATATATCCATATACCTCCCCAGGCAGATCACAATTAGTACGGGTGGGCAATAGTGAGCCCACCAGGGTTGTGTCCTAAGCCCCCTGCTCTACTCACTGTACACCTACGACTGCGCAGCCACTTCCAGCTCTACCACTATTGTCAAGTTTGCTGACGATACCGTCGTCATGGGCCTGATCTCGGACAACGACGAGAGGGCTCACCTTACACACCTGGAGAACTGGTGCCAGGAAGACCATCTCCTCCTAAACGTCCGCAAAACAAAGGAGCTGATTGTGGACTGCTTCAAGAAGCAGGAGCGGCACTACCAACCTGTTAGGATCAACGGAACTACGGTGGAGAGAGTAGGTTTCAGGTACTTTGGAGTTCACATCTTTGGACTTCACACCAACTCCCTGGCAAAGAAGGCTCGGACGCATAAGAGACTTCGGACTGCCCTCCAAGGTGCTGCAGAACTTCTACACCTGCACTATTGACAGCATCCTCATGGGGAACATCACAGTCTGGTTTGGGAACTGCACCAAGCAGGACAGACAAGCACTCCAGAGTGTGGTGCGTGCATCACTCATACAGAACTTCCTGACCTGCAGATCGTCTACTACAAGCGGTGCCAGACCAAGGCCAGGAGGACCTTGTGAAGGACCCCCCCCCATCCCAACAACAGGATCTTCTCTCTTTTGAGGTCAGGTAGGCGCTTTTGCTCCCTGAAGACCAACACAGAGAGACTGAAGAGGAGCTTCTTCCTGCAGGCCATTCAGGCCCTGAATCAGGGCAGCTGATGAACTGTGGGGACTACTCTGTGTATGATGTCCACAATAACATCATAAAAAAACTGGAAAAAACTGGAAACTTTACATTTTAAAAACTGGAAATTGTACATTGTATATATGCATAGTATACATCCCCTCTTCATTCATCATAACATATTTATTTATTCATTAAACCGCATTCCATTTTCCTGTATCTCTCCTCAGCCACAGACAGCGCTGTTACAAAAGGCATTTCACTGCCAGTTATACCATGTATGACGGTGTACGTGACAAATAAACTGGGGTATATACCTCCTCATTGGAATGGGCACCTCCCCGCTGGGGTATATACCTCCTCACTGGAGTGCAGATCTCCCTACTGGGGTATATACCTTCTCACTGGAGTTCACACCTCCCCGCTGGGTGCATATACCTCCTCACTGGAGTGCACAGCTTGCCGCTGGGGCATATACCTCCTCACTGGAGTGTAGACCTCCCCGCTGGGGCATATACATCGTCACTGGCGTGCACACCTCCCCACTGGGGCATATACCTCCTCACTGGAGTGCAGACCTCCCCACTGGGGCATATACCTCCTCACTGGAGTGCAGACCTCCCCGCTGGGGCATATACCTCCTCACTGGAGTGCACACCTCCCCGCTGGGGCATATACCTCCTCACTGGAGTGTAGACCTCCCCGCTGGGGCATATACATCGTCACTGGCGTGCACACCTCCCCACTGGGGCATATACCTCCTCACTGGAGTGCAGACCTCCCCACTGGGGCATATACCTCCTCACTGGAGTGCAGACCTCCCCGCTGGGGCATATACCTCCTCACTGGAGTGCACACCTCCCCGCTGGGGCATATACCTCCTCACTGGAGTGCAGACCTCCCCGCTGGGGCATATACCTCCTTACTGGAGTGCACACCTCCCCACTGGGGCATATACCTCCTCACTGGAGTGCAGACCTCCCCACTGGGGCATATACCTCCTTACTGGAGTGCAGACCTCCCCGCTGGGGCATATACCTCCTTACTGGAGTGCACACCTCCCCACTGGGGCATATACCTCCTCACTGGAGTGTTTGATGGGCAGCATGGCAGTGTTTTGCTTGCTGACTTGTTCACGTTGATCGTTTCTTACCTGCATACCCTGCAATTATAATAATTCTATAAAAAAGGAAAAGCAAATAAAAGAATAAATATTTGAAATAAAGAAAGTAGATAAAGAGGAGTGTCATACAGGTCTTGGGCTCACTAGCATTTAAGATACTCGACTAGTAATCAGAAGGTTGCTGGTTCGGGTCCCACCACCACGTCACTACTGCTAGGACCCTGAGTAAGGCCCTCAACCCTCAATTACTCACAGTGTGTTCAGTCAAAATTGTAAATAGTTTTGGATAAAAGTGTCTGTAAATGTAGTTACGAAAAGAGAACACATGTAAACACGAGAGAGAAGAAACAGACTAAAAAGGCAGAAATAGCAGAAAGGTTCCGGGGTGCATCCTGTCAGCTGTGACCCAAAAGTGTTTGGTTTTGTGATTAGGATGTGTGTGTGCCGTTTTTCCCCCCTCACACCACGGCTCAGGTGTTTGGTCCTGCACTGTGTGAGATGTGGGGAGGGCCATTAGCCTGGGCTGGCCCTGACATCCAAGGATCGGAGAGAGGTGCAAATTAAATTTACTCAGAGAGCCTTCAGGAGAGAGCTGCTTAAAGCCTTCCACTCGCTCTTTTATACACACACACAGACACACAGACACTTGCGCACTCTGTCCGATGGACTGTAGAAAAATGCACTTCTACTCTGTCCACAGTGGAAAAAAAAGAAAAGAGAGACCGAGGTGTGGGAGGAGGTGTGGTAATGTGCAGACGGGCCGAGAGGAGGTGTGTAGACGTGGAGGTTGGAGATAACTCTGTTACCGAGCCTGACCCTTATCAAATCACTTCCAATCAAATCACTGTTTCTCTCTCTCTTTCTATCTCTCTCTCTCTCTCTCTCTCTCTCTCTCTCTTTCTGTGTCAGCATGTCTCTCTTGCCGTCTGTCTGTTCCTCTGTCTTTCCGTCTCTCCCTGTGTCTCTGTCTAGAAAGTGGGTCGGGAACCACATTGCGATTGAACACAACAAAAAGAAATATAGTCCTAACTAGACACACACAGGAGACTACGTCTCTTATTGGCCAAATCTGTGTGTGAGAGAGACTCTTACTGCATAATAATTCATGGTAAACTATTTTGCATAATATAAACTGCAAAGTTAGTCATTTGAGAAGAGGAAGCAGAGCTAGACTCTTGAACTAATTCATGTTCTGCATATTCAGATCACTGATGATGAAAAATATGCACTTACAATTGGACAGTTGGCTTATTTATTTTTTTACTGTTTATTTCTTTTCAGCTGAACGAGTTCAGCCGAACAATTTTTATCCAGTATCCAATAGCGCTAATTAAAGTAGCTGTGTGTGTGTGTGTGTGTGTGTGTGTGTGTGTGTGTGTGTGTGTGTGTGTGTGAGTGTGTGTGTGTGTGTGTGTGTGTGTGTGTGTCCATGCAGTGGGTAGCAGTATATAACATGGTCATAAATCACCACCCCTTTCATACAGGGGATGCATTTAATTTAGTTCCCTGTAGCTAGCAGGCCCGTGTGATTGGTGAGAGGTGATCTTCTGACCCTAACCTGTGCTCATGGAGCCTTATATAACTACTGCTCTCTTGCATCTATACAGATTTGTCTGTCCCCCTCCTCAACCTTCATTGCTGGTCAGTTTCTGACTGGTATAACTGGTCTACTTTCGCTTCACTGGCCGGCAAAGATGCAGGTTCAAAGGTAAGCGGGGAAGATAATCGCAGCAGTGCTGGACTGGACAAACAGGAAGTTTTTATTTTGCATTTGGTGCCCCAGGCTTTTCATCTTGGCTGGCATGCTGCTCCTCTGACCTGTACCGACTGGGGGTTGTTTGGGTGGAAGCCCGTTGTCAACACAGCGACGATGCTGACGTGGCAGTGGTGCGGTAGTGTGCGTTGAGCCTGCACGAGTGGATCAGGCCCAGCAGTGGTGCTGAAGTTTTGCATGTGAGGCCCTGGTGCTGTGTTGAGAACTTAGCCAGCCGAGCTAGAGGTGAAGTGGTAACAGATGTACTTACTGTACACACTAACTGTGAGTGTGTGTGTGTGTGTGTGTGTGTGTGTGTGTGTGGGCATGGGTTATGAGTTGGTGTGTCTGTTGATAGGTGTGTGGATGTTAGTGTGTGCATGTGTGTGTGTGTGTGTGTGTGTGTGTGTGTGTGGGCATGGGTTATGAGTTGGTGTGTCTGTTGATAGGTGTGTGGATGTTAGTGTGTGCATATGTGTGTGTGTGTGTGTGTGTGTGTGTGAGAACAGCTCCACAGCTAGACTGGCTTAAATGGATTACAGCAGTGTATCATTGAGATTATACACACTCCGCTTGGATAGCACTGAAATAAAGTGCATTTCATGCCTGCAAAAACAGCCTCCCTTCCAATTCTTCCTAAACACGTGTGTGTGTGTGTGGGGGGGGGGGGGGGGGGGGGGGGGGGGGGTTGGAGATCATCGGTATATAAGCGCTCTGTTTTTTCTGAACTTCTTATTATTTGTGTGTGCTGTGCCTATCACCAGCAGAGACATCCCACGTTTTCTGCTCCCAGTCCTGTGAATCCTGACGGAATTACTCCTGGTATTAATGGACCACATACGACAAAATATACGAGTCTAATTCTTTAAAGAAGACTTAATCTGTAGTAACAACCCTCTATTCTTGACGTGAGCTGGACAAGGGGTGTTTATTTATTTCTTTATTTTTTGGAGTATATTTGGAACGCTTACCAGTGCTGCTGTGCACTGCCTTGATTCCGTGGTTTAGTGACGTGGCCGTGTGCTGCCTGGATGCGGTGATTAGTGCTGTGGGCGCGCTGAGTTGGCGGTATTCCTTTGTCCCTGTTGCGCACACCTGTTTCCGCCTGCACCGCCAAGCCATTGCCCTGCACGCAGGGGACGACGGCCACTGACCATCGGCAAATGTTCCCGTTGAACGTTCCGTGTGCGCTGACCAGTGGCCGATGTTCCTGATGAGTGCCCTGTGAGAGCTGACCAGCCGCAGATGTTCCCACCGAGAGTGCCGTGAGTGGTCTAATGGGTTGTAGGGGTGCCCTGTGACATTGCATCACCTCAGTATAGGCGAGCAATTCTAGAGGCGAGCAGGGACGTACATGCACACGGTCTCATCTGCTCCGCCTGTCTCCCTGGACTACAACTCCCACAATCCCCCTGTCAGCCTCATGCCTTCCAAGTACCCTCTTTATTGATCTGACCTGTTCTGAGATCTTTCCTTTTTGTGTGTTTCGTTTTTGGACTTGCTCACCGGTTTTGTGTTGCTGGTCTGCTCGGCCAGGTTTTGACCATTGCCAGTTTTTGGTCTTTCCTCCTGGTTTTTGTCAGCGTTATCATTAAAATTGGTTTTATGTAATCTGCACCTGAATCTGTTTCTGCTTGCTCAGCCGGGGAGATGCGCACACACACACGCACACGCGCACACACACACACACACACACACACACACACACACACACACACACACACATACACACACACACCACCTTAATTGTGCACAGCTGTTTGGTAAGCACTAAATTAAAGTCAACTATAACTACCAAGGCTTTTTATTTAAAAACTTTTCAATCCCATAATCCTCGGCAGTCAGCGCTAGCGTGTCAGAACCCAGGGTAGGACACTAAATTCTGCTGGGGCGCGCGTTTCACAGTGTGCTGGCTGGCCTCGCTACACCATACGTCACTGTCGCTTTCTTCCCAACAAGAGGAAGCAGCAGAAAGCAAAGCTCTGGGGGAAGCTGCAGAAACTTGACCCCAGAGAGTCCGAGAATGCAGAGCCTCAAAAAAAACAAATCCTACACACACACACAGACACGCACAAACACGCACATTCATCAGCCATTACACACTTCTCTGTCAAGCCTGTCAGCTAACAGTACATCACTCTCCAGAATGACACGAAGATAGTCTGCATCTCTCTCTCTCTCTCTCTCTCTCTCTCTCCCCGCACTGCCCTTTCTCTCTTTATCTCCTATCTCCTGATATCGTTTTCCCTTCTCAGCAGTTCTCCTCTTGCTGATTGTTTGTCTTCTTTGCCTGTGCGTGCGCTTGTGCGCGTGCACGTGCGTGTGTGTGTGTGTGTTGGGGGTCAAGGGTTTGCATGTAATCCCGCACAGCTTCCATTCTTCTGTTAAGCAGTTAAATCCCAGTCCAGCCAGTACTGACGTGCTAGCGTGCCAACATGAGCCAACACTAATCCCAGTCCAGCCAGTACTGACGTGCTAGCGCGGCAACATGAGCCAACACTAACCCCAGTCCAGCCAGTACTGACGTGCTAGCGCGCCAACATGAGCCAACACTAACCCCAGTCCAGCCAGTACTGACGTGCTAGCGCGCCAACATGAGCCAACACTAACCCCAGTCCAGCCAGTACTGACGTGCTAGCGCGCCAACATGAGCCAACACTAACCCCAGTCCAGCCAGTACTGACGTGCTAGCGTGCCAACATGAGCCAACACTAATCCCAGTCCAGCCAGTACTGACGTGCTAGCGCGCCAACATGAGCCAACACTAACCCCAGTCCAGCCAGTACTGACGTGCTAGCGTGCCAACATGAGCCAACACTAATCCCAGTCCAGCCAGTACTGACGTGCTAGCGCGGCAACATGAGACAACACTAATCCTGATTCTCACCACTGGCTGAGATTCTCTCACTTTTTTCTCTTTCTTTCTCATTGGCTCAAGTGTGTTTCTCAACATAAACATTTAAGGGCATCTTAAGGCTTGAGCTCACTCACTCACACACACACAAACACACACACACACACACACACACACACACACACACACTTGGTCAAGGTATTAATCTTACTCGAAGATCAGCAGAGAAGACAGGGACGAATCTCTGGAGAGGTCATTAAGCTGGATAGACACAGCAAGCATTAAACAGAGTGACCCTGGCGTCTTTACTGTCTCTCTCTAGCTATCTAATCCTTGGCCAGCTCACTCTCTCTATCTCTCTCTCTCTCTCTCTCTCTCTCTCTCTCTCTCACACACACACTTGCTCGCTCGCTCACTCACTCACACACACACACACACACACACACACACACACACACACACACACACACACACACACACACACACACACAGACCTAAACACACTCTTTGATGTACCTGGATGGCGTCATGGTTGACCTTACCAGTTTGACGCACCATCTTTGTTCCAACGTGAGGTAGTTTGACTCTGAATGTCAGATCACAAATGAGCAATCAAAGGCAGGTGAATGCGTGTGTGTGACGCATTTAGTTTGTGATGACATTGTGTGTTTGACTCTATTTGTATGTATTATAAGTGGTGTAATGCATGTGTGTGTGTGTGTGTGAGTGTGTGTGTGTGAGTGTGTGTGTGTGTGTGTGAGTGTGTGTGTTTGTGTGTGTGTGTGTGTGTGTGTGTGTGTGTGTTTGTGCACTCTCCCAGCCAGTATATAGTTCACTCTGCTACACATACAGTGAAGATAGTGTTATTCATCATCCGTCTTTCTGTCTCCCTGTGTGTGTGTGTGTGTGTGTGTGTGTGTGTGTGTGTGTGTAATTTGAGAGCTCACTCTGCCTGTCCCTGGCTCTCACACTACTGCTCTCTCCTCTATAGTTTTCCATTTATTTCGCTCTGCCAGGGTCTTCCCCCCTCCGCCCCGCTGTGCTCACGCGCGCATGCCGCACTCAGGCGAGCGTGCTGGGCCAAGCCGCCAAGCTTCAGCCTGCTCTGTTCTGGGTGTGTTTCCCTTTCAAGTTCCAGTGGTGCCAAGGCAA